>NC_081563.1:1499386-1501332 GCF_022355385.1 Mustela nigripes
ACACTGCTCCTCTGCTCTGATTCCAGCTCCTCCGTGGCCCCTCCCTGCCCCCGGGATGGGGGAAGGGCTACTTCCCCCACGTAGTGGAGGGGGTGTTGGCTCCCCTACGGCACACGCCCCCCGGGGCAGGAGCACCCGCGCTCAGCCCCGAGCTCCGAGGCGTCTGACCGTGGCAGTAACCAAGGCCCTGCGGCATCCCCCCCCCCCGCCCCCCCCCCCCCCCCCCCCCCCCCCGCTCCCGTAGGCTCAGGGAGGGGTGGGCGCCTCCGTGCCCGGTCTGCCCCCTCCCCCTGCCTCTGACGCTGACAGCGACACTGCACCTTGTTAAGGTCGATAACATGACGTTCTATTTTTACTCATAATTGAGTCTCCTGTGCTTTGTCTACAGACTCTGCAAAGTTGAAAACCAATTAACCTGAATGAGTTAGCATCGCTAATCACTGTAACCGATAAACCCCACGTACGGTGGGGAATCACCTTCTCTGTGTCCTGGGTCCATGCGGGGGGAGGTAGACACGGCCACGAACAGTCCCTGGGGACCGGGCTCAGGACACTGCCGTCCTCACCCTGTGACCAGCACAGCATTTCAGCCAGTGGGCGGGGCAGAGCCCAGAGGGGTCCCCACAGGTCCGTCCACACACTTGGCCCACCGTCCCTGGTGCACAGAAGGTGGGCAGTCACCTGCCGCTAGACGGCCCTTACCCTGCTCCCGCGGACAGCACGAGCCAGCAATGGCCTTGGGATCAGACTTCCTTCACTCACAGGACAACGTTCCTAGGGGCCGTACTCAAGTGACTTTTCTTTCTTACACTTTACCAAATATTCAAAAGCAAGCCATTTTTGCTGACCTGTATTTGAGGGAGTGCGTTAGGTCATTCCTGCTCCCTGCCCCCCATCTCTTCCAGTCCTGCTTCGAGGGGTCAGCTGGGGGTTTTCCTTCATTCTCTGCCCTTAGTGGCCTCATGTTTCTCCCCACTCCCCACTGAGGCTGACTGCTCCGGGGGAAGGTGCCCATTCCCCCCGCCAGGGGCATCTCTCCTAGACACCCCGAGTGGCAGGCTCCTGTGGGGGCTGGGGCCACCAGCAGCCGCCACTCGGACACCCCAGCTCTGCAGCACCAGCCCCCAGTACCTGAGACCCTGTCGCTTCCTCATTCTTTGTGTGCCCCCCATTTCACACCCCCTTAGTTAGCACCGTTCAGCAGTTGGCACAGTAAATGACAGTGGTGGCCAGTGGCATGGCCGTCACCGAGGGGCCCGCCAGGGAGGCTGGTGGGTCGGCGCTTCTGTCTCTCTGCAGGCTTGCGTCCGTGCTTACCCAGTCCCTGCATTTCTCCGCACGACGGTTTACCCCAGTGGTAAAGCTCACTAAAGAAGAGGCTTTGGGACCCTGACAAGTCGCCGTGCATCTGAGCCGCACTAACCGACAAAGGCCGGGGCGTGGGGCTCCGTGCTGGGTGGGCCCGTCCTTCCCAGAAGCACTCGTGCTGCCCTCCGGGACGTTGGTGCGCTCCGCTTTTTAAGACCGAATGCCAGCCTGATTTTAACGTCTTCCTAACTGAGTCGTCTCTTTTTGTTAAGTACTCCTTCAGTGTCTAAGCCTGGTGGTGTGACGTTCCCAGCAGCCTGTCCGGGTATGTTTCAAGGCTGTCGCTGTCGTGGAGTCCGCCTGCCCCGCCGGCCCCTCCCAACCCGCCGCCGTGCCCCTCTCGCTTCTTCAGACGTCCTCACTGCTCCATGGCCCTGGGGCCCCTTTCTGAGATTCCTGGTCACAGGGTATTGATTTTTTGTGTTGATCTGTAAGTCCCTTTCTCTTTTCTTTTAGAGTTTCTCTCTTTTGCTCTACTTCCTAGAAACTTTCTCCAACTTTATCCTTTTTTATTGACACAGTCCAGCCACCGCTTAAATGGGTCAGACCCAGGAGGAGCTGCACCAGTGGCACCCACA
>NC_081563.1:1501342-1691449 GCF_022355385.1 Mustela nigripes
GGCCGTCCAGGAGGAGCCGCACCAGTGCTGTCCGCGGGCCGTCCAGGAGGAGCCGCACCAGTGGCACCCACAGGCCGTCCATGAGGAGCCGCACCAGTGCTGTCCGCGGGCCGTCCAGGAGGAGCCGCACTAGTGCTGTCCACGGGCCGTCCATGAGGAGCCACACAGTGGCGTCTACAGGCCATCCAGGCAGAGAGACTGGGAAAGTTCACGGTAGAGACTGCGGGGCAGGGAATTGGCGCACTGAGAGAGTTCGACACTGTGACGCACGGTGTGGCCACAGTCTGTGTCTATACAACTGCCCATCACAGCTCCTTCGCACACGGGTCTCCAAGGGCCGTGTTGCCACCACGACCCCACCACATTGCTGCATGCAGCTCTGAGGCAAGAGCCATGTGAGGACTACACGCCGACCACACCACTACCACACACCTACCACGTGACGACCGGCCACGTAATCCCCACGCTACCACCACACGACTACCACATGCCTATCGTATGGTGTCCACGTGCTACCACACAACCCCCACACCACTTCCATGCAATGACCACATGGCCACGTAACCGCCACGCAACCACCACACGGCAGCCACACGGCTCCTGCCGCCAGCCCCACAGCGGCAGTGAAGGGGGCCTGCGCAGAGGAGAGCAACACTGAGACCAGGAGGACGTCGAGGTCCTCGCACCACCTGCTGCTCCAGATCGCAGCCTCCCAGCCCAGCGGGAAGCTGGTCAGGCCACCTTCCCCCCATACACGTCGCTGCGTCTCTATAACATCTCACTGGTGCCACGAGGCCACGGGTGCCAACGCCTCCAGCTTCTGTGTCACTAATAGCAGGCCGGGCCCAGCACGGGAGTGGACACCAGAAGATGCTTCGGGTCCTGGCAAGGGAACCCTGTGTCGGCAGCCCCACCCCGGAGTGCTCCCTGCAGACAGACACCCCCCCCACAGGGAGACCCGCTGCTGCACGGTCAGCACACTCCGCCTGGAGCCCGTGGCCTGCCTGGGTCTCCAGCGCCTCACGCACCCAGACAACTGCTTCCTCATCACGTCTCTGATTCGGTCCTCTTCAGGGGGAGCCAAATAGTTCTCCGGCAAAGATTTATGGAGTCCTTGCCACGGCCTTGCCACACTCCGAGTGCCGGAGACGCAGGGCGGCCACCACTGCAGACCCAGACGGCGGGTGGGGCGCCTGTGGCCAGGCCGTGAGAGCCCCGCACACAGCCCCACACAGAAACCCGCGGACCCCCGGGCGAGGCCAGGGCTTGCATCGGGGTCAACAGCCTGGCTGCAAGGTCGGCCTCAGCCCTTGCTGAGGAGACTGATGATGGAGAGGGCACCATCCCGCCCCCACCGCCACCCCCCGCCACGGGCCTTGTCACAGCTGCGGTCAGGCTACCATGACCCCCGCATAATACAGGGAAGGGGGTGCAGACGCCTCTGCTTCACCCCCTGAGCCTGGCTCTGTAGGCCTGGAGGGGCCAGACATGGGTGCAGGGGAGCCCCCACCCCTCTGGCACGGAAGGTCAGAAGCACCCGCGTCCCAGGGACGGCATCCACAAGGCCTCGTGCGTCTCAGCCGCTCCTGATTCAACCACTCAGGTAGACGACCCCCCTCATTCTTACCACCTGGTCTCTTAAAGGAGCTTCCAAACATTGTAACCACCTCGCAAATCAGATCGTGGGCAGAGCAGCCTTCCCCACGGTGACCCTCTTTGCTTAATTAAACCACATCTAACGAGTGACAGAGACAGGCCGAGCGGGCTGCTTCCCCGAACTCCGTGCCAGGAAGCCCTGCCGTCCCGTCCGCACGCTCCTCCCGAGCACAGGGGCTGCGGGGGCTGCTCGGGGGTCCTGGCGGCCGTGGCGGGCACCATGCCTAGTGAAGGACGCCGTGCTAATCAGGAGGGCAGCGGGAACCGGGAGGCTGAAGCACCGTTCTTTCTAATTATCTGCCACCCTCAACGGCAGAAATGACACTTGTGTCCCGTCAAAGTTAAGGGATGATGAATAATTTCTCTGTGCACTTGGCAGAGTGGCGCTCCGGATTCTGATGACAATAGCGCCTCGTCTTCACCCACCCTCTTCCCTGCAAAGGGCTCAAAATCTTCCCCAGATTGCCTCAATCTCTCTTTCAACATTGCTGTGAGAAGAAACAAGCCACACCCACGGGTTCAATTAGCACACGAATGGGTAGGGTGCTAAGCCAGGATCAGAGACAGAAGATCATTCCTCAAAAGTCTAACATTCTTCTTGGTGGTCAAGCCAGGGAGAAACTAACTGCCCGCCTCAGACCGTACGTGGAAATCCTACTTGCTGCTCACGTCCCGGCCTGGAGTGCACAGGACAGCCACCGCGGGCACCTCCCCCACACGGTGACTCGGGGACCCAGGGCTTCTCCAACCTGTGGCTCAGCCAGAAAGCCATGGAGGCCTGGCCGACCCTGTGCGTCTAGCGGCAGTGAGCACCGACAGCCAGCCAGCCCGAGGACCACACAGGAGGGTGTCTGACAAGGTCTGGCCTTGACACAGCTCGCAGCTGCAAGCACTCCGGGCCAGACCTCCATGCCGTGGTCACAGCTAACTGGCAGAGGGGCTCACCACTGCAGACGACCGCAGACAACACGCCATCACCGCGAGGGCCGCACCTACAACAGGAGCCCCCCCTTCTCCCTGCCGCTGTGCTGCCGGCGTCTCCCACCCTCTTCAGAGGGACATCGGAGGTGAAGAAAATACGCCTCATGCCAACCAACAGCCCTTCCGAGGTTTAAGAACAATCACCCTGTGCGCTGATTTCGAAAGCAAACGCACTTACCACCCAGACCCGCGGTTCCTTCCCCTCCTCCTTCTCGGAAGAGAAGCCTCCCCTGGTGCCGGGCAGCGTGGAGAGGGCGCCGCACGGGCCTCCCGCGGTGATCGCAGCCGGAGCTCTGGGCAGAATAGGGAAGGCCGGCATCCAAGGACGCGGACAAGGGTGCAGCCGTGGGGACCGCGAGGGGACCGCAAGCTGGACGGACGGCCAGTGCGGTGCTGGGCTGGCCGGCTTTCCTCTCAGGCTGGCTTCAGGCAGGCTGGGTCTCAGACCCACACAGTGAGCAGGCCAGAAAGAATGCCCAGAGAACCCTCCTTCTGGCCGGAGGACTTGAAAAGGGGCCTCTGAGAGGGACAGCGTGCTGCGGGGAGGTCTGAGGGACCCTCTTCCTTCATTTCTCCCCCTGGTTTGCTCCAAACCATCTCCCGGTCATGAAGCTGCAGCCATGGCCGGACTATCGGCTCCTCAACACCCAGAGAAACACCAGTTCTCCGGAGAACCAGGAAAAGCGGCCCCTGAGCTCCAAAACCTTAGGGGAATCCCGCTTATTTTTCTTTCTTTTTTTCTCTTGCCACCTTGCCCCCAAACCACCCCAGTTGTGCAAAAGCACAATACAGTGCACGGGGAGAGGACGAATCAGACTCAACGAAACCAGAACCGTCCCGCCGGAGGCCTGGGAAAGGACCCCTGTGGTCCAGGGTGGGCGGGGCACATCCCGAGGGGAGAGAGCGCAGAAAGAAGGTCCAGCGAGGGTGCACGGGACGGGCTGAGCCCCAGGCTCCTTCCCAGCTGTGTGTGCAGGGAGCAGAGCCGAGGAAGCACCACAAAGCCTTTGCGGCCTGAGCGGACACCGAAATCCCTTCCCGCGGCTCGGGCGACAGGACTGGCGGTCCGAACCTAATGTTCTCCACAAGATTTAAACAAGGCCTTCTCCAAGATGGGGTCAGGAAGGAGAGAAACCACGAGAGACTCGGTCTCAGGAAACAAACTCAGGGTTGCGGGGGGGGGGGGGTGGGGCGGGATGGGGTGTCTGGGGGACAGGACCCTGGGGAGGGGGTGTGCGCGGTGAGCGCTGTGAACTGCGTAAGCCTGACGAGTCACAGACCTGTACCCCTGAAACAAATAACACATTGTATGTTAATTGAAAAATTAAAAACCCAAGGGTTTCTTAACCTATGTGCTGTGGCTATCTTGGACTGAATAATTATTTAGGGTTGAGGGTGGCTCTGTCCTGTGCACTTGGGGGGTGGGCAGCGTCCCGGGGTCCTCTGTGGGGCAAAACCCCACCCAGCTCAGAACTACTAATTTAAGCAGAACTCGGGGCTCGTAGGCGGCTCAGCCGATTCTTCATCTCGGCTCGGGTGTCCATCTCAGCGTCCTGAGCTGAAGCCCTCTGCTGGGCTCCACGCTGCGTAGGGAACCCACATACAATACAACACAACACAACACAGAGAATTCAGCACCTCACAACACAATATTCAACACATCCAGATACAATTCAGAATTATTCAATGTACTAAAACCAGGAAAATACAACCAATTTTCAAGAGCAAAGACAACCAGCACACGCCAGCGTTGAGAGGACCCTGCTCTCTGAATTACGAGACAGACCTGAGAGCAGCAGTTGCGACCATGCTTTTCTGAGAGTGAGGCAAACACTTTGGAGACAAAGGGAAAAACACATGTCTCCGCAGAGAAGGAGAAACTATACAAAAAAAGGGAAGTTTTAGAACTGAAAAATCAGATATCCAAAGTGAAATGACAGATCGCCAGGGAGATTCAGCAGGAGCACGCAGCAGCAAAGGGAGTCAGGGGTCTGCAGACCCGCGTGAACTCTGCCCCCTGCAGAGCGGAGGGCACGGCAGACACGGGAAGAACGGACGCGGCCCCCAAAACCTATGGGGCAGGAGCCCCTCCCAGCAAAGAAAACTCCAGAAGGCTCTACTGGCAAATGCAATGAAACGTTCTACTAAATCGGTTCCCCGCCACCGCTTCCCGGGAGAGAAGGAGCAGGAACCCCTGTCCGCGCATTCCAAGAGGCCGGCCCTACTGTGCGCCAACCCCGGACTGTGACGTCACGGGAAAAGAACAGACCAGTAGCCCTCATGAGCACAGACGCCAGCATCCTCTGCAGCACCGTAGCAGATAAGGCCTAGTCCTATTTCTTACAGACAACAAGTCATGGCCACGCAGCGTATCCCAGAACGTAAGATCGGGCAGCAACTGAAAAGTCCACCAGCAGGACTCAGCACAGTGACAGACGCAGACGCAGAGCCGCAGAATCATCTCTGTAGAAACGAAACAGAAAAAATGCTCGACAAAATTCAATGTCCTGTATGATAACGGCCCTCAGATAAACAGGGAGAGAGAGGGACTTCCTCGGCTTGACATACGGTATCTCCGCTTGGCGGCCAAAGACCAAAGGACTCAACCCCGGGCCGAGGCGCGAAGCCGGCGCAGCTCCTCCCAGCCCTTCTGTTCAACGCTGAAGTGGGGTTTGTGGCCTCCGGTGCGATGGGGTAAGACAGAGAAGCAAAAGGCATACAGAATGGAAAAGAAGAAATAAAACTGTCTCCGTCTTGCATAGACTCTGACTTCCACCTGGAAAACCCCAAGAACACTGTAAAACAAAGAAAGCTCCGAGAACTAGTGAGTTAGGCACACGGGGTAAACACACAGATCAGCCCACCAGAATAGAGAACCCAGCCCCCCCCCACACACAAATACGCTCAAATGGTTTTTCAAAATATTGCAAAGGCAATCCAAAGGCCCACCTTGCTTACTGAGATGCGTGTGTAACAAAAGAAACCTACTTCCCACCGCGCACGAAAATTAACTCAAGGGAGCCACAGGCATGACCGCAAGAGGGAGACCGATGAAGGTGTTCGATGAAAAACAGGAGACAACCTCCTCAACTTTGGGTTAGGCTAGTAGGTTTTAGATATGACATCAAAAGTGTGAGCCATAAAAGAATTAATAAAGCCAACATTAGCAAAATTAAAACTTATTTGCTCTGCGGAAGACACCATGAAGAGAATTTTTTTCAAAAAAGAGGACGAAGAAGCAGCACAGCCTGGAAAGAAATATTTGCAAATCAAACATCTGACTAAGGACTTACAGCCAGAATACGTACAGAACTCTCACAACTCAAAAATCAGAAAACATACGACCTGGTTGTTTTAGTGGACAAAAACGGGAACAGATGCTTCAGCAAAGAAGATTTATGGATGGAAAATGCAGACATGAAAAGCCGGCCAACATCATTAGTCATCAGGGAAATGCAACGTAAAACCGCATTTGGACAGCCTGTCCACCGACCACAGCGGCTGCATTTCGATGACAGATCACACGCGCGCTGCCAAGGATGGAGGTCACCGGGGACTCGGGAACCCTGTTGCGGGACGCACCACGGGGGCCAGCTGGGGAGCTGTTCGGTGACTTCTTGTAAAGTTAAACATACGTTTACCACAAGGCCCAGGATCCTCCTTCGAGGCAAGTGAGTAACGCAGGCTGTGATCACACAGAACCCGTGTAAGACGCTCGTGGCGGGTTTATTCATACTGAAATAAGGAGGAGCCCAAAGGCCCGTCCGCGGCTCTGTCCACGCACACAGTGGACCCAGCTCAGCAGCTCCCATGCGCCTCGCTCCGGGGAAGGCGCCGGACCGAGCGGCTACAGACCAATGCCGGTAACGGGACATTCCGAAGAGCACAGGGACGGAGACCAGATGTATGGCTGTCAGAACTGGGTGGGGGCGGGCTGACTCCAGGGGGACGCACAAGGCATCGGGGGGACGATGGCTTCTTTGAGGGGACTATGACGGCGGCCACACAGCTGTGCATCGGTCAGAAATAGGCGACTGAACGCTGATGAAGCACACGAATGTAAAAACTCGCTCTTCGGAAAGGAAACAGATCTTACAGATGTCTGCATGTGAGCAACAACAACCGGCTAACAAAACCCAAAGGGGAACCCTGTGCCCATGACCACAGAGGGGCTCGTGCCCGGGGTGGGGGCACTCTAGCAGCCAGATGAATGGGGTAAGTGGGGAGCAGAGACATGTGCAAGCAGGCAGGCCGGTAGCAGCGAGCCTAGGCTGTGGGCGGGCCGTGGGGAGCCACAGTGCTGGGCAGGAAGTGGCCCCGTGGACGCAGGGCGGGGATGGGGCTGGCTTTAGGCCAGGCCGAGGAGGGCCTTCAGTGGGGGCCTCTGGAGCCTGACATCTTTCCGCGTGACCTCTGAGTCTATCCAAATTCTCTTGCTCTTTCGCATCCAAACTTGGGCTGAAGCTGGCGATGTGCTCCCCTCCTAAACGGGGTCCCGTGGTCTGTCTTCTCACGGCTGCCTGGCATTTCCAGACAGTTTCAGTGGTGGCTGCACCGTAACAACAGGAGAACGACCCTTTACGGATACGTCACCCACAACACACTGAGCGGACGTGGCTTGCCTTCAGGGAAGCAGAACTTTGGGAACCCAAACAAGGCGTTGCTCCCGGGTCCCCAGGCCCCCTTCCATCAGGCTGTGCCAAGTCTCCACAAAGGACTAGTACGAGAACCACCTATCCTCACCGAATCGCTTTCTCAAGAACCGGGGCGGACTAGGTCGTCTGCCCTGCTATTCAAAGACCACTTCAGAGGAATTTAATTCCAAGAACTGGAATTTAGTTCCAAGAATAAGTTTATTTTTGTACATGGATCCGTTTGGTTCTGTGTTTCATTTTTTCCTCTATACTGTAGTCTACTGAAAGATGAAATTTCTCGTCTGAAGGTAAAAATAAGCATATGTCATCATCCCTCTGAACAAGAGGGCCCTTAAACAGGGAACATGCCGAGAAAGCTGAAAGCCAGGCCCGGCCAGGCTCAGACCCAGAAGGGAGGCCCCAGCCCTGGTTCCTGTAGCCGGCGGACCCCTGGGGGCAAGCAGTGAGCAAGCACAGGCTCTCGGCCCTCCAGGTGGCTGGCCAGGAGGGACGGGCACCCCAGCCAGCTCCAGGGAGTGGAAGGGCCATAGCCTGGACCAAGCATCTGCCTGTGCCCTCAGAGAGCTTCTGAGCTGGCTGGTCGCCGTCAGGTCCCAGGCACTGGTCCAGGCACACCAGGTGGCCCCCCAGTCCTTTGGATCCAAAGGGCCACGTGCAGAGGGATGGCCCCTGTGACCAAAGCTAATCTCTGTGATGCAAGCACGTGGAGCCCCTGCTGCTGAGCCACTTAAACGTTCTCAAACATCCCGAGGCCTAAAGGGAGAGCCGGTTACCGCTGGCACCGGGCAGGGGCTGGGGAGTCATCCCAGCACCCCCACCCCCTCCCTTCGAGGAGACGCGGAGGACAGCCACACCCATCGCAGGGACTCTGGGACCTCCCGCTCCTCCTGGCTTTCCCCGCAGACCGGTTCCCCCGCCGTACGCCGTCACTCGCTTCACGAACCGCCACAAATGAAGGCAGACGGGGGCGGGGGGGGGGGGTCGGGGGCTCCCGCCTCAGCCCAGGACGGATCCCGCGCTGGGGCAAAGACCGGCGTTCTCTGCCAGAGGCATCCGTCAAGGTGCGGCATGTCAGCGGCTTCGTGAGGCTTACTGACCCCGGGGTCGCCCCGCAGCCGGGTTTCAAGGCTACGCATCGTGTCGTGGGGCTGGAAAGCCCGCGCCTGGCCCGTGCACACAGGGGACCAGACGAGATGGCCTCCAGGTACAAGACGAATGCCACGGCCCTCACGAGCGCGTCCTGCGAGTCAGCCCAGCTCTTGCTACAGTGGGTCTCACTTGAGGAAACCTCATGTCATTTCTTCCAGGGCAATCCCTTTGTTGTCCTGCCCTCATCCCCCGTCACACGCCCAGAGGAAGAGGAACCAGGGGCACCTTGGGGCACCTTCCTGGTGACCAGCATCCCGCAGGGGGGGCTCAAATGTGACAGGGAAATGCAGACGGCACGTCCCCTCGCCGAGGACGGACAGCAGGAGTGACGGACTAAGTGCTTTTCGTGGAAGAGACCCCCGGCCCTGCCCAGTGCCATTCCAAAATGCGCTTTAAGCACAACAGCTGGGTTTCCGGCTGCCGGCAGTGAAGGCGGATCGCCGCTTACTTCGGCCGAACCCACTCTGCCATCTCCAGCCCCGTGCTTGGCTTCCATTCTCTGGCTGGTTCCAGGGCAGCAGATCAGGATTCCCTTTCTTTCACAACAAGACAAAAATTAGTCTATACACAGCAGGAAAGGGAGACAAATGAGAACATGCTGTCTTCTTCATCGAAGGGGAGAGGGAGCGAGTTCAGATGTGCCCCTGAGAAAACCGTGTGCACGGGGCAGGGCCGCGCGCGTCCTTCTGAGGCGGCTTTGCACACTGCTCGGTGGCCGGGGCAGGGGCTCTGCCGCCCGGACACTCGGAAGAGCTAATGCGGCTCCCTTGCCTGAGTTCCTGCTTTCAGGACATTCAAGAGCAGATGAACAGACAGAAAGCTGAGGTTTTATTGAACCTAACTTATTCACTTCTCCCGAATCTGGGCCACGATCACCAACATCAGTTATGACCGGAGTGATACGACAGGAGGGGAGATCGCACGAAACCCCTGGATGAAGACAGGATTCTGGTGCATTTTGTAACCTGAGAAAGCCGCTGGGGAGCGTGAGCCCAGAGACGGGAGGGCTGGCTAAACGGGTCTGTTCCGCTGCGCCTTCCTTCCCGAGGCTTCTTCTCCCCTTTACTTCCACAAGTCAGGCCGTGACTACACCAGTCATCTGTGACAATGGCAACAGCCCCCAGCGAGTCCTGTTTTTCCCAGGCAATCCTAAGCAGCCACAGAGCAGTGTGCCTCCCACTCCCTGGCCGCCAGCACCCCCGTGCTCTGGCTGCAGCTCCTGGGGCCCGCCGCACCCCCTGCCCACACCCCATGGCCTCCCCAGGCCTCTCCAAATATTGCCACCTGCCAGCCAATCAGCATCTTTCACCTTTTTTGATACCCTTGGGATTTTACCTCTCCTGTCATCCTACACAGGATTAAATACCTGTCCAGCGCTCTGAAGAAAAACCAGAGCTGGACTGTAAACCATCCAGAGAAAAGCAGATTTCATTCAGGAGTAAAAGAGAAGAAAACCGACATCAGTATAAACCCAGGCTCATCTCCAAACGCAGCAGGGCGAGCAGGGACTCACGGCCAAGGAGCACGGCAGGGTCGCTGGACTGGAGCCCACTCGGAGAAAGCACTGGGGCCGAAGGGGGCTTGGGGATGCGGCCTGGCCAGATTCCGCAGGTCAGATGCAGGGTTTGGGGAGATTCCAGCCAAAGCCGCCTCGCCAGATCCTTGCTAAAAGCAGACGATGCAGAGATGAACACAGAAGCCAGAAAGTCAAGGCCTAGGTGAGAAGTCCAGGGAATCGGGCCCAAAGTCTGGTCCAGAGAATCTCTGTCACCAGACTGAGTGCCCAGGGACAGGGACCACACCATGGTCCTTGTCCCCGTCCAGTGTCTGTGAAGGCCTGGAGTACCAGATACAGGACCCGTGAGCAGAACTGAGACCACACGGGGATGCGTTCTGAGCCTTGTCCCCGGCTTCTCACAGCCCTACTCCCAGGCACCCAGCAGCGTGAGGCCAAGGCACCTGCTCTCTGGGGCCCAAGGCCCAGCTCCCCCCGGAGCTGGGCGGCCATGCTGCTGGAGACCGGGCACCAGAGGACTGTCGTGGCCATGAGTGGACCCACACTAGTGTGCCACCACCTTGACTGGGGGCGGGGGACGCTGAGAGCAGGATCGGGTGGAGGTGGCAGAGGTCTCGCCAGCTGGCCGCCGGGGCCAGGAATTTGGTCAGGACAAGCCTGCCTCCCAGCCAGCAGGTACGTGCACATCTGTCTGCTCGGCCCAGTGACTGCAGAACACAAGTCAAAGCCATGCTGGCAGGAGTAGGGGGAGAGCCTGGTCGTTGAGATCTGGGGGGAACTCGCCTTGCCAAGCGGGCCACGGTGCACACAATGTCATGGGAGCCCAGCCCAGCACAGAGAAGCTCCGGGTGGCACTCTGTTGGGGGTCCAGAACTGCCACAGCCAGTGTCCCCCTTCATCTCCACCGTATGGCCTGGATGGACAGTGGGGCGGCGGTCATCGGGGTCCCCAGGGTCCGTCGTGGTAAGAGCTGGTTCAGCAGCTACCATTCCTTGGGGTCGACGTCGGGCCGGGCACCCCCTTCTCGGCTATATGACATAAGGCTGAGGACATACTGACAGACAGAGCTATCTTCATTTCACACAGGAAGACTGAGGCTCAGGACGTGAGTCATTTGCCACAGCGATGCCGGGGGTGAGAGCAGAGTGGACCCCAAGCTCCGCACAGCCCCCCTGAACACGTGGCCTGGGGGGGACCCCTGGCAACCCCATGGCAGGCAGAGTGGCCGTCCCACCGGTGCCATGAAGGGACACCTCCAGAATCCCGCAAGGAAGTGGAAAATCCAACTAAACAGAAGAACCCTAAAAAACAAGGGCCATCCCCAAGTCCAGTCCCCTTTCCCCTCCGCGACGGTCCTTGTGCTGGGACAGGTTCTGGATTCTTCTCGAGCCCAGTGCCCTCCTGTGCCACTGTGTGTCTGCCGTGCAATGGGGAACATGCTCCAGGCGAAGGGCCTCGCGAATCAGCCAACGAGGTCGAGCAGAACAGCTCCCCTGAAAGGCTGGTCTGCAGGGCACTTGGGCCACCGGCTGCAGACACAAAGGCGAAGGGAGAGAGGTTCGGGAAGGTGCCCTGCGGCCTTCCCCCACTCAGGAGCGCGCAGGGGGCGTCCCTGTCTTCGGGAGGTAATTTAATTGTCCAGGCTCCCGTCCAAGTCTCGACAGGATGACTGCTTTATGGTGCCCTATAATGGATTCCACCCCGCGCGGCAATACATCACTGCGTGAGCCACACGCGCCCTTCGCCCTCGCGGGTTTCTCGGCCCGTCCAGTGCCTTCACTTCCTGAGACGACCCCAGCAAGCCGGAGTTTAAGCAAGGCAGTAAGTCACGTTCATGTTTCTTCAGTTCCATCACACCCGCCATCGTGCTGTTTCAAAAGGAGTGTGCAGCACGGCTTGCCAACAAGGATGCCTGAAGGTCACGCAGACATAGCCCCACGGGACGCAGGAGGAAGGAAGCCTGACTCCCCGGAAGGCACCTGCCCCAGGAGCTCCAGCCCCTCCCCATCTCCTCCGCTCCTCTGAGGTGAGGTCCACACTGACTTTGAGGGCACACGTGTCTGTGGACCCTCCATTCCAGTCAGCACTTTGCAGAGCGGTGACTGTGACGCACCGGGCATGGGAGCTCTGAGCCTCAGCTCTGGGACCTTCCTGATTCTGCAGGGACCTGCCTGGGCTACAGGGAGGCCCGAGGCCACTAAAGCAGCAGAGCCTCGGGTTCTGCTCCCAATTCCTGCTCCCCCCACCACCGCTGCAGGGATGCAGGACCCCAAACCCCAGATCCGGCCCCCTGGATGTGTACGTCCTTCACGGACATCCCTCCTCCGTAGTTCTGTACAAGCAGACAGCCCCGTGAGCCTTCCCAGGCAGGACGATGTTTTCTTAGTTTATACGCCCAGTACTTGGTATACCACAGCAATCAGGCAAGAAAAAGAAACAAAAGGCATCCAGACTGGAAAAGAAGAGGTTGAAATGGTCTCTGTTTGCAGATGATACAATATTATACGTAGAAAACCCTGAAGACTCGGGCAAACACCTGCTCGAACTGATCAATCCAGTGACGTCGTAAAATCAGATCAGCGGGCAAAAATCAGCTGCATTTCTCTCTCTACAATGAAAACAAACTCTCCGAAAAAGAAATTAGGAAAACAATCCCATTCACAACAGTATCCAAAAGAATAATAAACTTAGGAATACATTTAACCAAGGAGCTAAAAGCTCAAGACACAGGAAACTATGACACTGATGAAATCAAAGACGACGCCAACATGTGGAAAGACACGCGGTTTGTGAATGGGAAGCCTTCGCATTCTAGAAAGGTCTGTGCTACCCAAACGACCTACAGAGTCGAGGGACTCCCTCTAGAAAGCAGTGCAGTGGCGCTTTTCTCGAAAATAAAAAAGGCAATCCCAAGATTCAGTGAGGCTTGCAAGTCCGAGAATGGCCAAAGCCCTGCCGAGCCGGAGCAGAGCCGGGGCAGCACAGGTCCCAGCTCAGAACCACGCCACAAAGTCACAGTGACCAAAACGGTGTGACGCTGAGGCTCACAAAGAAAGTCACTCCTGCTCCTCAGGAAGCCTGCTTGAGATCCCCCCGCCCCTGCCCCGCCCCTCATTCACGCTTTCCTGCTTGCGTGGACGCACATGCATGGGGTCACTTGCTCTCTCTCAAATAAATTAATAGATCTTTATTCTTTTTTTTTAAGATTCTATTTATTTATTTGACAGAGAGAGAGAGATGACAAGTAGGCAGAGAGGCAGGCAGAGAGAGAGGAAGGGAAGCAGGCTCCCTACTGAGCAGAGAGCTGATGTGGGGCTCGGTCCCAGGACCCTGAGATCATGACCTAAGCCAAAGGCAAGGGCTTAACCCACTGAGCCCCCCAGGCCCCTAAAAAAAAAAATCTAAAAAAAAAAAAAAAAAAAAAAAAGGACTCATAAAACACTGGGACAGAAATAAACCCAAATGCATATGGTCAACTAATCTTTGGCCGAGTCTCCAAAGACACACGATCAGTAAAGTTGTCTCTTCAATTGTCGATGTTGGGAAAACTGGGTATTTACATGCAAAAATACGAAATTAGACTCTTACCTTGCACTGCTCACAGAAATTAATTTGAAGCACATTAAAGACCTGAAATTGTAAAAACCTACATGAAAACATAGGGAAGAAGATCCTTGATGCTGATTTTGGCAATGATTTTTTTTTTAATATTTTTATTTATTTATTTGAGAGGCAAAGATCACAAGTACGCAGAGCGGCAGGCAGAGAGGAAGGGAAGCAGGCTCCCCGCCAAGCAGAGAGCCTGATGCGGGGCTCGATCCCAGGTCCCTGAGATCTTGACCTGAGTCAAAGGCAGAGGCTTCCACCCACTGAGCCAACCAGGCGCCCCGGCAATGATTTTTTAATATGACTCCAAATGCACAAGCAACAAAAGCAAAAATAAGCAAATGGCGCTACCTCACACTTTACATAAAGCTTCCACAGCACGAGGGGAAGCATCAGTAAAGCGAAAAGGCAGCCCAGAGTGGGACTGCATGTGGACAAACCGTGTCCCTGAGAAGGGACCGACATTAAGGATCTATAAGCAACTCACACAACTCAGCAGCAGACAGACAGACAAGCCGGACGAAACAAAGAACAGACGACCTGACGTAAAGATCAGTCAGATAACCTGATGTAAAAGTACCTGAGTACAGATTTCCCAAAGGAGGACACAGACAGGTCCAGCAGGCATGCGAGAAGGTCCTCCCCGTCGCTCATCGTCAGGGAAATGCCACTGAAAGCCACAGTGAGATGTCACTTCACAACTCAGGGTGGACATTATCAAAAAGACCGAAAAGACAACAGGTGTTGGCAAGAAGGTGCAGGAGGAAAATCCTCGTGGGAATGCAACTGCTGTGGGGAAGGATATGGTGGCGACTCACTCAGAAACAGCCTCTGATCCGCAATCCCCCCTCTGGGAATCCATCCAAGGAAGGGAGCCTGGGGTCTTGAAGAGGTTTCTGCCCTCCCAGGTGCAGAGCAGCCATATTCACAACCGGATGGATGGATGGATGGATGGATGGATGGATGGAGAAACTGTGCTACACACTTGTGGGGGGACATTATTCAGCCCTAAAAGAGAAGATAATCCCACCATTGTGACAGCACGGAGGGCCCTGGAGGACATGGCGCCCGCCGAAATACGCCAGACCCTGAAAGACAAGTACGTAAGCAGCTCACTCAGCGGCGGAATCTCGAACAGTCCAGCCGCGGTACGGAGAGAAGAGGATGCGGAGGACTCGGGGACAGGGACGAGGAAGCGCCGGTCCAGGGGGACAGACGGCAGGTCTGCGGGGGGAGAGCGTTCTAGAGACCCACTGTGCAGCTCCGAGCCCACTCAGACGGTGGGGGGGTGAGCACAGTGTGGGGTGTGAGAAATGCGTTTATGGCCCTGATGGGAGGTGCCGGTCTCAGGGGCGTGCACTCATCCCCAACCGCACCCCGCTGCGTCCGTTACAAACACGCAGCTTTCCCCGGCCGCGCTTCAATCAAGAGCGTCAACAAAACAAGGGAACATAAGTCAGACGGCCGTCCTTCCTTCCATACTTTGGTCTCAACCCTCTGAATATCAGCCAAGAGACGAGATAACCATTCTCTATATTAAAATGGGGATGAAGTCCAAGTCCAGACTGAAGTCAGACACCTGCTTGGTCCTGAACGATGTGGGCCACGTGGACACACACAGAGACATCCACAGCCCTTTCTCCCAACACAGGCCTGACCCTGCTGCTGGTCAGCTGTGTGCCCTGTGCCACGCTGTCACCTCCCGGTCCAGCCTGTGCATCCTGGTTCCCAGCGGTCCTTTCCAGGGGAGACGGGCTAGGGGTGGTGGGCAATGCTGAAGGCTCAGGGCGGCAAGACACAGAGAGGGCGCACCGGTAAAACCGGGGCGCCGGGCCACTTCTGTCCACCACGCTGGCTCGTGTATCCCTGCCAGCCAGCTCTGACCCAGGGCCGCATGCCCAGGGGAAGGGCGTGTGGCCAGGCTGCCACACTCGACTCCTGTCTTTGCCTTGACCTCACCAACTGGGGGCCCCTGGCAAACCCACCGGCCTCTCAAGGCCTGGACTCACCTGCTTAACTGTGAAGCCAGACACGTAGTCCGTGCCCCTGGGACGCCTGAAGCATTAAGTGGGATGGCGCGTGCCTTGATGCCTGGGGTCACATCCCCGTCCTCCCCTGGCTTCGATCTGCAGGTCTCCTGCTCGTTTGGAGTCACTGTGCCGTGTCTCAGCTCTTCTCAGAAAGCAAAAGGCCCCTTTCATGAGCCCTCACGGATGAAAACCATCAGGACAGACACATTCTGTCCTCCAGGATGTTGAACAAGACGCCCTTCCCGCGTGGAGCAAAGAGTCCCAGACTCAGCTTGGAGCTCCTCCGCGGGCATCGGGGGAGGCAGATGCTCCCCTGTCCCGCAGGCTCGCCGGCCCAGCGTGTGGAGGCGGGCCGCCTCTCCGCTGTGTCTGCACACTGGAGCAGCCCGGCCTCCTGCCCCATGCTGCCCGGGCCCCCCAGGGCTGTGAGTCTTCCCCGCCGCGACCTGGGAGGCTCCCCTGCTCTGGAGAGAACGTGGAGACCGCGTGCTCACTGGGGCACGAGACCCACCCGGACCCTTTCCGGAAAAGGGGTTTCTGCGGGCAATGGCAGTGGCCCCTGGGTGCGGGCCGCTCCCCAGGGCAGGGGCCGAGCCCGCTTCCCCAGTTCACAACCTCGCCGGGGCTTCTCCTTGGCCAACAGCTCCTTCAATATCCTGACCCCAAGTTCCGTGTATTCCATATCAGACCTTCCACATCGTCACCCCACCGCATCAGCCCCGTAGGAAACCGGGTACAGTGCGTCGAGGCAGCCTCCTCAGGAAACATGGAGGTGACGGACAGACCTCACAGGCCAGAGATCACCTGGAGCTTCCCCCGTGGGCCTCAGTCCACAGGGAAGTACACCTTCGGTTGCTGACTGGCCTCGGTGGCCAACAAGCTGCGTAAATTTATTTACACCCACTTCCCAGGAGACAAGGCTGAGGCAGACAAGCTTAGTGACTCTGTCTTGGTCCTGGGGCCTAGCAGATGGCAGAACCAGGTCTAAGCCATGTCACAGAGCTCCATCCTTCTGCTCTGTGTCTCCCGCAAGCCGGCCAGGAGGGCTGGGTTGGGGGCTGGGGGTGACCAGGATGCCCCACCATCTCCCTAGCTTGAGCTTGTCCCTCCACAGCATCTGAGCCCCGTATGACCTAAGGCACCACATCGTCCACATGGGTTTCTCATATATCCACAGAGAGTGGACAGATGAGCTCATAACGCCGCCCAGTACTGACCCTCACCCCTGCCCCAGCCAGGGCCACTCCATCATCCCGCACCCTGGACAGGTCGGAGGGGCTAAAATCCTGGCTTCCCAGGGACAGCAGGGTGCGGCCAGAGAGATGCTGAGCCCGGCCCACCTCCACGGAGACCAGTGCCCAGGAGACTGAGGTATGCCCTGGAGAGCCCTCCATCTGCCTGGCCGGTGGGTCTGGTCCGCATTCTGTGTTCACAAGCGCCCGGAGCGGTCTGACACGGGTCGGCCTGGAGAGCAGCGACCACGCGAGTCCCTCAGAAACAGAGAGGGACCAAACAGCTTACGGAGTGCGGCCACCGCTGAGCCTTCCGGGTGTCGGGCAGCATAGCCCGCACCTTCCGGAGGGACACATATGTGTCCCCAGGAAGCTACCACCTGGCATGGGGACATTGCCCGAACTCTCCACGTTCTAGTCGAGGGGCCCAACCGTGGCCCACCTCCAGCTGCAGAACCACACCGACTCCAGGCCCCAAATGATGCTAATCGGGGGAGGGATGACGGACAACGGTCACTACGACTGAGGCACTGGCCAGGCACGTGTGAGCTGCTCCCAGGCTGGGGAAGCAGGTGCATGCTGCACTGTAAGGTCATCCAAGATCATTCTGGAGTCTGGGCCTACTTGGGTGAGCCAGGGGAGAGCAGGCCCCCGTCAGCCGGGGTTCTGTCGGGCAACAAGCGAGGGACCCACGCGGGGGGGCTGGCCTGAGCACTGGCGCGTGCCCGCTGCTGCTCTGTGGTTTTCTTCATCTCATTAAAAAATTAAACAACATGGATCCTTCCCCATGGCCACCTGCAGTCTCTCCCGACACTCATGCACACACGCCGCCGGTTAAACACAAACAGACCCAATGGCTGTCCGCGGCGTCTCAGGGGGATGGGGAGGCCGCCAGGCTCTGGAACCGGCCTCCGGGATGCCTGTGCCTCAGTGTGGGAAATGCGTGGAGGCACCCAGACCCGGTCAGGGCCCCGGGGCGGGGGCGGAGGGGCTGCTGGCTCTGGGCTCTCTGGGGCAGGCCTCGGGGCACCTGGCCAAGAGCCCCCGGGACAGGCTCGGAAGCCTCAGTAGGAGTCAGTGGAGCTTCCCGAGGTGCACATGCAGGCCAAGGGGACAAGGGGCTTGATCTGTGCCGCCCAGCCAGGAAGCAGCGAAGAGACAGAGCGCCAGGAGGCAGGAGCCACCAGAGAGAGACCCTCGCCACCCTGGGTGACCACCCAAGGCACCGCTGCTCGGACTGCTTGTGAGCCCGTGTCCCCTGAGCCGCCTCTTCTCCTGGTACATGGAGAACTACTGAGCCCCCATGTCAGCCAGCTGGCAGGCTGCCCTGTCCACATATCCGCGAGCGGAGACCCGGCAGTACCGGCCCCATGCCATGCCTCACACGGCTCAGGAGCCGGCTCGTGTGTTACTGCCTTAGAACAGAGAGTCTGACAGTAACACAGCCCACGTGGCATTGTGACATGTCCCTCCTGCTTGCGACACACCCCTTCCCACGGTGACAGACGAGTCCCTGAGCCCAGGAGCGTGCTGGTCAGTGGCCTCTGTCCTCAAGGAGCTCACACGGTGCTAGAGGACGGGACACATCCTAGTAAAAGACGGAAGGACTGCCAGGAATGAGGGCCACGGGGCTGCCGGGGAGAGGGACAACTTCCCGGGCAGGGCCAGCAGGAAGCGCTTGCTCAAGCTGTGATCTGATCTGAGCAGCCACACCTCGCAGGCCTGTCCCAAGACCCCTCTGCACACAGCCGGGACGCCAGGAGACACATTCTGGACACCGGGCAAATGGGACATCAATCAGGCCAATGCAAGGACCGCTGTCACTAGATATGTCAGCTTGGACTGTGTCTGACAAACGCTCATTGCAGGCTGAGATCTGGGGCAGACATGCCGGAGGCCACACTTGAACCCAGAACTCTGTCCTCTGGTGACCTCGGGAGCTGAGCACGTGTGGCCGACCCAGCCCACCCGCCCGAGACGGCGCCCCCGCCCACGGCCGTGCTCTCCCAGCTCCTCCCGAGCCACGGCGAAGGCAGCGTGAGCCCCACCAGGTAACAGGAGAAAGGCAGTTCTGACACCACCGTCCCCCACACGCTCATTAGGCAGGAAGACACAACGGGGTGTGAATTATTAGGTAATAACTCATGCCGAGAAGCAATTTTAGACACAAAAGTGGAAGGATTCATCATTATCATATATTCACTTCTATTTTTCTTTTTCACGCTGTAAAAAAATCACGTCTAAATCTCCTAGAACCGTCACGGCCGCATCAAGGAGCGGAGCGGGCCGTCCACCTCGACAGCTCGAAGGAAACCAGCTGCAGAGCAGGGGCGGCTCCGCGAGCTCCTTACCCCGGGCTGCTTCTGCTGCTGGGGGGTGACTACAGACACCGGTTCCTTATTGCTACTGAACGACAAAACCGCCGTGGGAGAAAGCTGCCCAGCCAACAGGCCCCTAAGGGCCAGGTGCGCCTGCAGCCAAGCCCCACCCCTAGGCCGGGATGCCCTGTGCTGGACGGCGGGCCCAGGGGCCCGGGGGTCACTGTGTTGGGACAACACTGGCTGGCGCTCAGGAAGCCTCCCCTCTGCCACAGACCATGGCCCTGGGAAGCAGTTTGCGTGCCTGGTCCCTGAGAACCAGCCCTGAGGCCACAGCGGGGCTGGGGGGCCGCACCAGGCTCCCTCCGGCAGGGAGGATTTGCCCACGCTCCCACTGAATGCCACAGATGCCGCTAAGCCTGGGGATCCAGCTGTCTCCAGAGTGCCCCAATCTCCCACCGTGGCACTGACCTTCCCGAGGGGATGTTGGCCAGCACAGGTGTGTCAACGCCCTTGGAAGGCAGGTGAGCCCCGGCCGGCGTGCTGGGCTCCCACCCAGCCCTCCAGCTGCCCAGGAGGTGGGGCTGGAGGGCTTCCATTGCAGAGTCCCCGAACCCGGGGTCCTCGGCTGTGGGACCAGGACTCACCCCTGCATCTCGCCGGCTCCCTCTGCACCAGGCAGCTGTGAGGCAGGCACACGAACATCACGGGCCGTGGCTCCTGCAGACGGAGCAGCTCACGGCGCTGCTCCCGTGACTCTGCGTGGGGCCCGCGCACTCCGTGCATCTGCCTCCACTCAGCCCTGACGTCGGCGTGCACCGCCGCTGAGAAGAAGGCGCCCGTATCATCTCACCAATCGTGGAGAACCTAACCTCGACAACAGGGACGCTACTGACGGGGAAACGCCGGACGGCCAGGGGTGCACGGAAACTGTACCTTCTGCTCGATTTGTCTATGAACCCAAAACGGTTTTAAAAGTTAAAAAATTTTAATTAAATATCTATTAATTTTTTAAAACCACACACACACAAACTTGCAAAAGAAAAAAAAAAGAAAGAAAGAAAATGGACTGGCCTTGGGTCCTGCCCCCAGGACGTCAGGCTCTTGAAGGCACTGCCCCAGCTCAGGGCTCACCAAGCCCCGCATAGCAGAGGGTCACAAGCCCACGGGCTCTGGGATCTGAAAGGCCCCCTCCCTGCTGAGGTGTGCGGGCCACAGGGAGGAGGGAAGGAGCCACCGCGGGCGGGTGGTCAGGCTCCCCCTCAAGCTCCCCCGTGTAGGTGCAGCCCACCGCACTGCCCCAGAACAGCAGGGGCACCTCTCCTGGTGCCACGTCTGCTTCCAAAGCAGGGTGCATAGAGGCCACGACCCTGTTTTCAGGCCCCCACAATGGGGATGGGGCCAAGCTGCCCCCCCCCCCACCGGAGACTCGCCAGGAAGTTCCGTGCAGCCCCTGCGGGAGCAAGGCTGCCCTGGGCTGGCCCGACACGAACCCTGTTCCAGGTTCCGGGTTCTGGGTTCCGAGTTCCAGGTTCCAGGTGGGTTTAGACACCAGTTCCCAAACGCCTGTTTGGCCCCGAACAGCGGGCCAGCCCCCGGAGTGGGAATTAGGCAGGATCTGGGTTTGTACAGGCCCATCCCCACACTGCGTTCTTTGTATGGAAAAACCCTGCCCACACGCGTGCTGCGGCTCAGGAGGACGACTCTAACAGAGACCGTGCGGCTGCGACGGAGCAGTTGGCAGCAGACGCCTGCACTGAGGCACCCCAAGCATGCAGGGGGACGCGGGGCTTGGGCTCCAGGGGCACCATCATAGCCCACGATGGGTGTCAGCACAGAGCCTGGTAGCCCCAAGCCCACAGCACACCTGACTCTGCGCGGGCCTGTTACGATCTCAGCCCACAGACTAGGGCCTCAGGGTCACCGCAGCTCAGGGGTGGGACTACGCCCCCCCCCAGAGCCCCGACAGACCAGGAAAGAGGCCACCACGCCACGAGGCAGCCCAGCACCCAGGTGCGGCCTGTGGGTGCCCTGGAGCCCACTGCATCAAGCCCAGCCTTGGACGAGGCCCCCCCCCCCCCACCAAAGCCCCATCCCAGAGCAGCCACGAGCGGACGCGGCTGGTGGGCATGTTGCCCCAGAAGGTGTGGGCATGGTTTGTCCCCAGCACTCGGACAGCCATTGCCTTGGCACTATCACAACCCCCCGTGAAGGACCATAGCCGTGAGCGCGGGGGGGGCAGCTGGAGCTCCACGGGCCCAGGGGAATTCTCCGAGACGCCACAGCTCACAGCAGTCCAGTCTCAATTCAAACCTGCTTTTTCCAGACAGCACGGGCCCACGTCCCTTCCCCGGGGGCCCCGCCGAGGCTCCTCCACCCGCCTCTTCGGGACGCGCCTCCCTGGGGCAGAGCGGCCGTGACTCAGCGGCAAGCCTCCGCCACCGCGGGCGCCCCACGCTCTTCTGCTGTCCGCGTGAACTGCCTTGAGTGCTTTTCACAACAGCTGATCGCTACAGGCCCCAAAAGTGTCCTGCTCTCTGAGTGAAGCACAAAGCCACCCCAGAGACTCCCCCATCCCTGTCCTCAGTGGACTCCACACCCACGGCTGATGCTTATGAAACGACGTGTGTGGTGTGGCGTCCGGGGGTCCGAACCCGGAGGGCCCAGAACACGCTGCTCTAACAGCCAGGGGAGTCGACGTCCGCCCTGACCTTGAGGAACACCACCGACCAGGAGTTGGAAGTTTCGGATTCTCAACACGGGTATGTCCCTCATCAGTCTCTGCGAGGAGCTGCCAGGCCTGCACAGAAAGAACCAGGAATTATTGGCCCCACTTGGTCCTCAATCACTGCAGGGCTGGCAGCCCTGCCAGAACGCACCGGAGGGCCGGATGCGCGGTCCGGGGGTGGGGGCCGGGATGCGTGGTTCGGGGGGTGGGCGCCGGGATGTGCGGTCCAGGGGTGGGGGCCGGGGTGGCCGGGGGGGGGCCGGGAGGGGGGGGGGGGGGGAGGGAGTAATGCACAGTACCCCCCCCCCGGGATGCAGGGCACAGGGAGCCCCAGCATCAGCTCACAGACTGCTGACCCCACGCGAGCACAGGCGCTCACCTCACCCCACAGCCCTGCCTCTCCCTCCTGTCTCCAGGCCCCCGCGACCCCCGGGGCTGCTGCTGGGGTCCTCAGGCACTGCCCCTCGGGAGGCCTGCAGACGCACGCCCGGCCCGCCCGCAGGTGGACGCGAGCCGCTCCCTCCCAGGAAGAAGGAGGGAACCAGGAGGGGCCCTTCGGTGCGGTCGCACGAGCCCCCAGCAGCCCTCCAGCCACCGCACCAGATCACCGGGGCCCCGCAGCTGTCAGGAAATCCTGCTGGGGGGCTGCTGATTCTCAGGCGTCCCTTCTCTGTCCTCTCCTGCTTCCAGGGCATTTGGGTGGAACTGTGTCCCCCACCTGAATTCCCATGTTGAAGCCCTAGCCCTCCATGTGACGGCTTAGGAAGTGATGCAGTCGTGAGCGTGGGCCCAGGTCAGGGGACAGGTGGCCTGTGACAGAGGCCCCACCCAGTGCTTCCCCCTCTGCCGTGAGGACGCAGCAAGCCAGGAACCTGGTCATCACCAGACCTCAGTCACGCTGGCACCAGATCTCAGACTCCAGGCCCCCAGAACCTTGTGAAATAGACACCTACTGTTTACGCTGCCCATGGTGAGCTGCTGTGCTCCGGCAGCCACAGGCAGAGACGCTGGGAAGGTGTCTGGCCTGCCCCGCACCCAGAGGACCCGTCACAGTTCAGGGCGCCCGCTGTCTACAGTCCCCCACCCCAGGCCCGGAGGCCATGCCAAGATGACTGCGCCTGACACTGGACCACGATCCCCACCACAGGCAACAGGCAGCCACAGATGAAAACCCGTCCTCTTCCTGGGGCGCCTGGGTGGCTCAGTGGGTTAAGCCTCTGCCTTCGGCTCAGGTCGTGATCCCAGGGTCCTGCCCCTCGCTGCTCGCACCCAATCTGGCTCCGGCATCATCCCTTCCAGGCGCCCTCACCCAGCCCTCGCCCGCCACCTCACTGCTCCTCAGGGAAGAGCTTGTGCACCCCATGCAGCCACGCACGTCTGCAAGGCCCAAGGACAGCAGCCGGGGAGCCCGCGGGCCCCGCACACACCCACGCCTGCCCCCTCCCGCCACACCCACCCGGCGCGCACCCTAGCTACTGGCTCAGCCCGGCTCCACCTTCTGCCTGGACAGTTCCCCATGGGCGGTGATGCCGGGGGGGGGGTGGTCTTCAGGAGACGGGATCATCACCCCAACTCGGGGCCCATCTCTGTCACTACAGCAGAGTGAAGAGGTCCGTGAACGCGTCTGCGACGCCCGATCAAGGGTCTACACGGAGCACAGAAGCCGACTTGCCGGGACTCTGGATCTTCTCCTGGAAGCGCAGGAGCCCGGAGAGTCCTACGTGGCATCTGCAGCGCGCGCGGCCACGGCCCGGGCTCGGCTGTCCCTCTGTCCTCCCTCCTGACCCAGGGGACACAGCTCGCGACGCGCCCTTCTCGGGGCAGAGCGGCCTGGCCGGGCCTCCTGCGCCCTGCATCTGTGAGCCCCACCCCGTCCAGGTTAGCTCCTGAAAGCGCCCAGCGCCTCCCTCGGCAGCCGCTGGCTCAAAGGCACCCTGAGCTCTTCCTCGAGCGGTTCTCATGGCAGGACTCGGGACGTGGCGGGGGACCAGAGACTCTTCCCGCTTCTCGCCCGCCCGGCTGGGGAGGCTCCTGCCCTGAGCCCCTGCCGCACCCAGCCCGAGCTCCACGCAGCCCCGTCGTGTGCGCGGTCACACAGCTGTCGAGTGCGATTCTGTCTGCCCGTCTGGGGAGCGAGCACCTGCGTGAGGACAGACACGTCCACGTCCGTGGCTGCAGCACACGTGTGACGGCGGTGTGCAGACCCCGCACGGCCGTGGAGGCCCCGCCTATGGCTGAGCCCAGGCCCGGCGGCCCGGAGGAAGGAGGACCAGGACCCCCATCCTGGGGGCTCACAGCCCCCAGGCAAACACACAGGCACCCCACGCGCTGGGGCTAGAACTCAGACCTGTGCCGAGGGAGAACCCGAGGACTGAGCTCATCCTATCAGGGCCATGTGACAGGCGCCCCAAACAATTGTGGGGGCCAGTCTGGGTCACGATAGGGATGCAAGCTCGGCGGGGACAGTAACTGCCACAAGGCCTGGGAGGGGGACCCTCGCCCTCCCTTGTGGGATGTGCGTGCCTCTGCCTGCAGAGTGGACAGCAGGGGCCACGATGGGGACATGGATGAAAACAGCTTCTAATCCGCCAAGGGGACTGCTGCACCTCCTGCCGGGGAGCGTTCAAAAAGAAACGTGACCAGGGCAGCAAGCGTCAGGGTCCACGGGAGTCGCTACCCCACCGCCGGCCCACCCCCAGCCTGCCAGGAGGGGGGCCCTGCCCACTGCCCTCCCCACCCCCACCTCTGCTGCAGAGCGGCCCCCTCAGGACCACCAGCACCAGCTTCTTTGGCTACAACCGTTGTCCTTTCTTCGTTTGCTTGCTGACCTCCCCAGGGCCGAGGCCCCACGACCCTCTCCGGACAGGAGCGTCCGTGCTCCCCACGCCGGAGTCCCATACTATGCGGGAGCTGCGGCGGCCTGGCCCGGCCCTTGCGTGTGGTTGCTGCTGGAGGGAGGGGCCCCAGGCCCTGTCGGGTCCTTCCTCTCCGCCTCCCGCACCGGGGCACACAGCAGCAACTCGGTGTGTGCTGGCTGGGTCGTCTCAACAAGGCCACACCCCCAGCCACGGTGCCACGACTCTTTGAACACAGGCCGGGCAGAGGCACCTGAGAAGGGGTGTGGGGAGCCCCGCACCAAGCCAGTTTCCCTGCACGGCGGGCAGCACAAGGGTCGGTACTGCTGGAAGGCTCAGGGGCTCCCCAGGGCTGGGCGCCCAGCCAAGAAATGCCGGCTCGGCCTGCACGTCGGTGAGCGGGGGAAGCGAGAGCTGCCCCACAGCCACGCACGAGCAGGGGAGCCCGACACCGGCAGCAGCAGGGCCGTTGGCTCCCCCCTGAGAAGATGCCAGGAGCCTTGTGGGCCCGACTTGGTGGTGGGTCGGGGAAGTGTCTGAAGGAGGGGACCCTGGAGCCGGTTTTCCGAGAATGAGCAGAGAGTTGTGCCAGGCGGAGAAGGAAAAGCGTGCCGGAAGACGAGGCCATGCGGCCTGGCCAGCGGTCTGTGCAGCCTGGGGGACCAGCAGCGTTCACGCAGCGCGCCCCTTGCCACAGGGACGTAAGACGTGGGTGGGTAGGCGGGGGGGCTCAGGGCACAGACACCGATGGTCAGTGGTGGACTGACGGATGAACAGCCGGTGGTGTGACCACACACGGGCCAGCACCTCCGATCAGCCCGTCGGCTGTGTCCCTGGCAAGCCCCCAGGCTCTGCGGACCCGAACCCGTCACCGTCCTCATCGCCTTCTCCGGGGACCGCAGAGCGCAGGACGGTCGCGCTACACGGGGGTCAGGGACGAGCTGCCCCCCACCCCATTCTGGTGTGCCTCGAAGGCCCTCTGCCGTTAAAGAGGACCGCGCAGAAGCTAAAGGAGGCCCGTGTCGGCCCAGGACCGGAGGGAGTGACGTCTGTCTTGACTCACCGGCTCTGCTTCCCGTCTGCACGCGGGGCCCTGGGCCGGACCTGAGAAGCCGCTCCCTCTGCAACGGGCCTCGCTGTGGCTTCCGGTGCTTGAGAGCGATTAAGAGCAAACATTTTTTCACGAGTTTCACAAAGACGGGGGCTGTGTCCACAGCGGCATTTCAGTCCCAGCGAGTACTTCATCTCGAGGCAGACCATCAGCTTTGGGGCACTGACCGCTCTTCTCCACAGAGACGACGTACGGCGGAGCCCAGGGGATTAGGAGCCCCTTCCCAACGCGGCGGCTCGTGCCGGCAACCTCCACGCTGCCGGGCCGATGCGCTCTGCCCCCGAGGGCCCCAGGTGACACCGGATGGCCGACGGGTCCTCTCCTGAACGCTTGCTTCCCTTGGCTTCCAGAACACCCCATGCGGCGGGTCACTCGTGCCTCCCCCTGCGCCCCTCCTCTCTCCCTGGCAGGCCCCTGCCTCCTCGGCTTCCTGCCAGGGCTTGGCCCCGATCTTCCCAGCACCGACTCCACGGTAGGCAGGCCAGGGTGGCCCGCACCACCTTGGCGATGGCAGTAGACGCCTCTCCCCACACACCCAGCCTAGACCCCTCCCTGGCGCTCAGCTCAAACATCCACACGCTGCTTGAGGTGGCTGCTGGGCTCACGGGCGTGTCAACCACGCAGCCCAAACCCAGCTGCTCGGCTCCCTCACCCCCCACCCTGCAACCGCCCTAGTCGCTCTGACCAAACCTGGCCTTCGCCGGGGCCTTCCCTTGCCGCATACCTACTTCTAATCTGTCTACACATCCCACGGCCCCACCTGACCCAGCCTGAAACCAAGCACCTCCGGCCTCTCGGCCGCCTGCCGACCCCTCAATGGCACCTCGACTGGTGCCTCCCGCGTCCCTGTGCTGCACCTGCAGCACGCCGCCCAGGTGGCCTCGCAATCACGAGTCCCAGGAGCCACGGCACCTGGGACGGCCGAGGTGGCTCCGCCAGGCCTCTCAGGGGCCGGCTCCCTACGGGGGGCAGGGAGAGGCCGGCACAGCCAACCGATGTGGCCGCGAGCCTTCTTTTCTTCTTCACTCCTCCCCCAGCACCCCGGCTGGACGTATGTGGGCCTTCCGGTTCTGGCTGAAGAGCTTCCATGGAGTGGAGACTTTCCTGCCTTTTAGGGAAACAAAGGCTTGTTTCCTCGCACCCCAGCCCCCCACCCCCGGCGATTTTGTGTGAGCAGCAAGGACAGCGGCAGCCACAGGGGCTCACAGCCGCCAACACTCGGGAGGGGGCCCTTCACCTCTGACCGCCCAGAGGGAGGGTCCCCCGCAGGAGCACCCGCTGCAGCCGTGGCCTCCCTCCACGGGCCCAGAGCAGTGCCACCGCGCAGGGGCAGCAGAGCCCGGCTGTGGCCGGGTGCTGATGCGGGGAGCGCAGTGGCCGGGCAGCCCCGGGAAGGAGTCAGGTTGGAGCATCCATCAGCGGCTCTGGACGCCCCCGTGACAGACACCGAGACTGGTGCCACCGGATAGTCCAGAAATCGCCCCGCACGCACGGGGCTGGCAGACGTCGGACACAGAAGCAAAGCAAGTCAGTGCGGGAAGGTTCCTAACACGGGGCCAGAAGACTCGGAGGGCGCCGTGCGACAAAGTCTCGTGAGCAGAACCTCACACCTTATTGAAAAGAATCAGATCCAAACATAAAATCTAAAACTAGGAAGCCTTCAGAAGAAAATGAAGGGTGAGCTGGACCTCAACAAAGCCTGAAGCCCGGGCTCTCGGGAGACGCGCGAAGGAAGCGGAGACATGAAAGCCGGCGGGAGGCGTCTGCCCACCGTGTGCCCGACACAGGGCTCGCACTCGGAGCACGGGAGAGCGCACAGTCGCTAGTCCTTAAATACACAATAATTAATGGTCAATTTCACTTTAAAAAAAAAAAAAAAAAAGCGGGCCAGGGGCACATCCAACTCTCGATATTGGCCCAGGTCGTGACCTCGGGGTTGTAAGAGCCAGTCCCGTGTCGGGCTGTGCTGGGCGTGGAGCCTGCTTCGCTTTCTTTCTCCCTCCCCCTCTAATATGAACAAACAAAATCTTAAAAAAAAAAAATTCTCTCTTCCTCATTCTGCTCATGCGCACTCTCTCTCCCTCTCTGAAAAAGAAAGAAAAGAAAAGAGCTTCAGCAAAGGACCCGCAGACGGACAGTAAGTACGCACACAATCGCTCCTCAGCATCCGCTGTGGCGGGAGCGCGAATGAGCCCTGCGGCGGCCACGCGCCTGGAGGCCCAGGGTAGAGGGGGGGGGGGGGCGGAGAGAAGGAGCAGCTCAGGGGAGCGCGCGCACTGCCCAGCCCAGCCCAGCAGCACACCACCAAGTGGACGCAAAGGCAGGTGTCCGCACGCTTTCTTTGTGAAAGGTCAGAGGGTAGCCATGCTCGACACTGGGGGCCGCACAGTCCCTGCTGCGGCTGCTGAGCTCTGCGGCAGCGCAAGGCCCCCGGGACCACACACAGAGGAACAGGGGGCCATGTGACAATAAAACTTTATTGACAAAAGCAGGTGGTGGCAGGGATCTGGCCTGCAGGTATAGTATGCAAAGGCCTGCCAGGGAAAATGAAAACTGATGTTTACAAACACCCACATGCCGAGAGTCCCAGCAGCCCCAGTCGTGACCACCTGGAACTGGAAACAACATGCGAGGCCCCTGGAAGCATCGACAGGTACTGTGCTGAGAGTGCCACCTCAGTCATTCGCACAGGACACCTCTGAGACACTGAGCGACAGCCGGGGAGCGGCACTGCAGGGGCTGGGCTGTGGGAGGGGAGGCGAGCAGCAGGGGTTTGGGGGTAAGGAACTGTTCCAGACGCAGACTGGGAACCTCTGCATGTGTTAAACTCTGTCACCAAAGCAACAAACAGTAACAAAAGCAGACGCAAAGCTTCCACCGTGGTCCCAGGCCACCAGTCCATGCCTCCGCTCTGGGGTTTCTGACCTCAGGTCCTGGGCCTCCTGCCATCTTCTCCTGCCATTGTCTTAGCAGTCTCCTTGTGCTCCTGGTCAGGCCAGGCCCCTGCACCCCGGGGCTCTGCATACACTCTCCCTTTGCCACAGCTCTCCCACACAGTCAGCTACTGTGAGAGGCCCTTCACTCAGAATCAGATGCCCCCACCCCCCGTCCTGCTCCTGCTTCCGCAGCACTTCCTCAGCCCTGCTCTGTACTGCCCCGGCATCTGTCCCCGTGTCTGCCTCCAGCAGAACAGATACACAACCAGCTGGCTGACAGGGGTTTCCCAGCGCAGTCTACACTGCCAGGTGGGCCCTGACCTATGCCTTACTCTGCCATACCCGTGGCACCTAGCACAGTGCCTGGCCCACGGGAGGCATGCGGAAGTTCTCAATGAACATCGTCCCCTCCCCCAGGCCCCCCCTGTCCTCCTCCCCCTGGGTCCACGGAGGAGGACCAGGCAGAAGTCCACGTGCTCTGTGTTTGGGACTACCAAGGAGCCGGTGTCAGCGCCACGACAGGATCTCACAAGGAAGAGTGATCTTGTGGACCAAGGGCAGGTGTGCCACTTCGGGGACGAGGAGTCGCACCTCCAGTACCACAGGCATGATGTGAGCAGGTCCCAGTATGGACCAGCAGGCAGGACCACGTGCCCGAGGCTGACATGACACCTGTTCATGGTCACGGTCAGAGCCCCCCAGGCCAGTGGCCCAGACGCCAGGGTCCACAGACAGACAGGTCAGGCCCAGGAGGCAGGAGTGCAGCAGCCCCTCTATGCATGGGCCTCCTTTCTGAGCAGGAACAGAGACAAGGCGGTATGGGGCAGAGTTCTTGAAAGAATGAGTCAGGAGCCCGTGTAGCATGGCCTTGTTTATTTTATTTTATTCTTAATCTCAAGAGAAAGAGGAATTAAAACTATGGAAACAGATTTTTTTTTTTTTTTTTAGTGAAACTCCCAACACCCTGAAAGAGCCTGGAGAGAGGAAACAGTGACTGTGGCAGGACGGCTCTCGCCCAGTGAGGACGGGTCCCATCAGCGAGGGGAGACGTCGGGTGGGATCGGCCGCTGTCGGCAGAAGCTCCCTCGTTCCTTATAAAAGCTCGCGGGAAGAGACCAGCAACGCTGGTTCTCCCAGACGCAGAGCGACCTGGGAAATTGTCCCCAAGGACCGCTGCACCCTCGCGGACTGCCGATGGAGGGTCGGGGCAGCGCTAGAGCAGTATATGATACTTCAGCGCCCGGGGCACCCTGTTGATGACGAGCCTCCCGTCGTAACTCAGGGAGGCAAAGAGCCAGGGGTCAGCAGAGGACCAGTCCACGGCGTACACACTGTCCTCGTGCTCCTCGTAGGTCGCGATGACGCTGTCCTGTGGAGGCTCCTGGCTCCTACAAGGCACCAGAGACACGTGTGAGCCAGGCGGCAGGGCGTCCTGCCCAGGCCCGGGGCCTGGCTCCCCTCATCCGTGGGACAGGAAGACGGATAGCAGCTGGCGCTGGGCCACAGACACCCTCACGCGGCCGTGAGGAACCGGGAAGCCACCTGCCGACACTGTGTTCTCTCCGGCTGCAGAAGAGCAGGGGCCTGCGAGTCTGCCGGGGCCCCGCGGTTCCGGGGGACGGTGACCGCAAACACCCACGAGGGCTGAGTAAAGGGTGAAGAGAAGCCGAAAGGACCCTGGGGACAGCCAGCGCAACCCCGCCCTGCTCAGGGATACGGAGCTGACCCAGGGCACGCAGTACCCCCCGGCTGGGCAGGAAGGGGTCCCTGGTCCTGGTCTCAGCTTCGGGGCGCGATCCGCCAGGGCTCCCACAACACCTCCCTGTAAATCAGGGCGACCGCTCTCCTTCTGCAGGGACCCTGACCCGACGGTGCCGAGTGACACCGCGTGAGCCCGGAGCACACACACGTCCCTGCCGACTCAGACAGGACGTCACGTCGTCCATTCTAAGTGGCCACACCCAGAACACGCCCCAAGGCCACGGCTCCCCTGTCCTCTTCTTCCCGTTTCTACTCGGCGCTCCTGGCCTTTCCCCAGCGACGCAGCCGCCCTCTGGGTCTCTCCCCGGCCTCTAGTGCTGTGTCCTCTATCCCGTCCCACAGACGGGCCTGCCGTGCCCACCGGGGCTTGGTTACAAACGCCGCCTGAGTTCTCTTGGGGACTCTATTCTCCTGAGTTTAGTAAGTCACGTGGACGGACCAAAGGAGCAGGACTGTGGGGACACCCACGCTGATGTCGCTGCCTCCACCAGCCTTCCCCCCCTGGGAGCCACACAGGTGCCTGCTGTTCCCCCGCAAGGCTGCGCACAGAGAAGCTGGTGAAGGTCAGGAAATCATGGCCCCAACACCATGGCGACCGTGTTTCTAACTATGTGTCTGCGTGCTTGGACAGAAAACAGCTGTGAAAAGGCCCCAATACCAAGATCTCTTCTCAGACACGAAGCTGGGCCAAGCTCCGGTAGATGAAGGAGAATTTGGACCACAGGACAGTAAAGAACCTCGAGCAGAAGGACAAGCCCTGTGGCATGGTCGAGCTCGGCTGATAAACGCAACTGGGGCTTATCCCAGACCTTCCTGCCCTGGATGCAGGAGCCGTGAGCCTCTGCGTGCAGCTCCCCTCACAAGAAAGGATCTACTCGAAATACAAGGGCTGTCCTGATTTAGAGTCCACACCACCGACCAAAGACACGGGCTCTCGGCTTCTTCCTCCACGCACAGAAGCCGCAGTCGCACTCTGCTCATAGCCCGAGGCTCTGATACGAGCCCTGGACCGGGGTGCCCCTGCTCTGCGCCAACAGAAGTGGGACCCACAGGAGTCCTGGGTCCCCAGGAGCCCCACTCTTCCCGGGGGTGTGAGCCCTGGTTTGCAGAGTTAGCCCCTAAACAGATGCAATTAGGGATGGAGAGCTCGCCACCAAGAGGCACGACAGCTGACAGGCTTCCCACGTTCCCTCCGGAGCCTCAGGGTGAGGAGTGCCGGGGAACCCCCGCATTTGGGGCTGAGGGCGCTGGCCTGGAGTCCGCACCCCGCCACAGTGAGGGCCGCCGACCGGACACACAGCTCCCATCCCAGCCGGAGACGAGGACACTGGGGACTGCCTGTGGCTCACAGGGGCTCACAGGCTCTCATTGCTGCCTGAGCCCGCGCTGGAAGACAAGTGATGGTCTTTAAGATCCCCTGGACAGCGCTCGAGAAGGAAATGGACAGACATCGACCAGGTTTGTGTTTCAGAACCCACACAAGATGGCATGAGCTAACCCACCCCGACCCCCACGCCCCTGTGGCCGGGACCAACATCCTCCAGAACTGGGAGTCCCAAGCCGGCAGTGGAGGAGGCCGCCCTGACCACACGCACAGACGGCCCGACGGGAGCCGCCTCCGCCGCGAGGGGCCTGGGAGAAGCGAGCCGCGCAGCACGGAGAGCAAGCGCCCTTACTTCCCCTCTGGGCGGCGCTCCTCCTGGTCACTCAGGTCGTCGTCATCCACCAGGTGGCCGAAGGGCTCGGATGAGATGGACACCATGTTGGACAGGATGACCCTGCTGTCGCTGCTGCCCGTGAGGACAAGCTGGTCGTGTGAGTGGTTGTAGCGGACGTTCCACACCCTGGAGGCAAGCAGGCAGTTCGGCTCCACTCGGCCCCTCCTGGACGGGGCAGCGCCGGGACCGCGGGCAGTGGACCCCAGACCGCACGGGCGGACGCGGGAAGCTCCCAGCAGAGGGCTGGACTTCCTGCATGTTTGTCTACAACCTTCTCTTCGGTCCCGGCAAAGAGAGACGAGACCAGATGGAAGCGCAAACCTCAGAGCGAGAGGAGGGCTCGCGGCCACCCTCCTCTGCCGCCCGCCTTCCCAAATCCTAACGGCCACAACTGCCCCAGGAGCAAAGGACAGAGTACAGATGACCTGGCAACGGGGCCAAACCCCAGGGCAACACCCACGAGCGGCAGCCATGGGGCCCGGGGGCACAGCCCCGCAGCGAGCTCAGTGAGCCGAGCGGAGTGCCGGCAGCCAGCGCGCGGGGTCGCGGAGGATGGCGTCTCTCCTCGGACTGTGCCCACCACAGCAACTTACAGAACCTGGCAAAACTGTACTCTATGCAGCATGCCAGGTTTCTGAATGTCCTGACCACAACCTCTACCTCTGAAACCAATAATATGTCATATGTTAATTAACTGAACTTAAATTTCTCAAAAAAGGAAAAAAAAATTAATGTCCTGAGTGCAGAAACATGGATTCTGGTAAGTAATTCAAAGAATTTAGGGACACAGACCAGAAAAAGTCAACTTTCCTGGGATGTGCCCACCCTGGCCTGAGCAAAATCTCCTGACAGCAGTTTTGTTCTTACTCTTCTAGATGTTTCTTCCATATACACACACACAAGCCCCACACACCCTCACGAGCTCACGTGCACATGGGCAATCACACACACAAGCGCACACTTACACAAATAACACGCACACAAGACCGCACACACCCTCATGAGCTCACTTACACACAGACAATCACACACAGAAGCATGCACTTACACAAACACACGCATGCCTCACTGGGATGAAAGCTAGCTTACACCAGGCACACCGGCCCGGACTGGACTCTCACCTGCGTTAGCGCAAGTACCCAGCATGCGGTAAACAGCACGTGACGTGTCAGGAGTGACAACTGCTCTTGGGCAGCGTCTGCCCCCCACACTGAGCTCGTGTCCTCCCCACCCACAGCACCATCCCCACAGACCGAGCGAGCCCGCGCCCTGCCGATGGGCATGAGAGCGGTTTCCCACTCCGCAGCGTGGCCAACGATGCTGCACGAACCTCTGTGCTCACTGTTTGCACACACGTACTGGCACAACTGCAGGAGAACATAGGGGCGATGTTTTTCTTCTTTCCTATGTTTATAAATCACAAACATTCGGGTCTGGAATCGGTATTTCTTTAGGAAAAATCAAACCGGGTGCGCTGAATGATTCACAGCAGCACAAACTAAGCCGGTCTGTGCCTTTCCAAACAGGACAGGTGTTCGCAAAATAGGCTGCAAGCCACCCCACGCCCGCAGTGTGCAGGAGGCCCTACCAGTGGGAGTGCTGCTCCAGGGTCTTCACGGGCTCAGCGACGTTCCGGGTGTCCCAGAACTTCACCTTGCAGTCGTCCCCGCAGCTGGCGAGGTAGTACTGCTTGTTGGGGTTGAAGTCCAGGTCGCGCACCAGCTGCCCGTGGGCGTTCTCAATGCAGTATATCTGGCTGTGAGACAGCAAGGGAGGCACACGGGATAGGAAGTGCGTCATGGGGACCCCATGGTGCAGAATGGCCCAGCCTCCGGCTCCCCATCGACTGCCAGCCTCGGGGGACCGCTCGGCCCACCATGGCCAAGCAGGCTGGGGTTCCCCCAAGCGACGGGGCCGGCTTGGGTTCCAGGAGGCCTGGTGACCTCCCCCTCAGTGCCTCTTCCAGGGGTACCCAGCCGAGGCCTCTCCGAGAGCACATCTGTGACTCCCAGAAGCTGTGGGTTGATGCCGGCTCCTGGCTGTCCCAGTGTGACCTGGCCCCTGGAGAAGACATCAAGTTAGCAGGACGGTGACAGCCGCAGGAGTGCTGACCAGGTCCCAGGAGGACATGGACAAGGAAAGCAAACGGCCAGCAGCAGGCTGGCGGGACAGTGCGGGTGTGTTGGGAGACACAGACGGGCAGAAGAACGAAAACACTGGAAAAGCAATAAAAAGCAATGAAGGGAAGGTGTGGGTCAGGGCTGGGCCGTCTGTCCACTCAGCACGTCACGGAGCACCTCCACCATGGCCCGTGCCCCAGGAGACCCAGGTACGACGGTCACATGGCTGTTTACAGTGTATGCACGCCCATATGCACATGGCACAGACGCATGGACACACACATGCACACACACGTGCACATGAGGCATATGCACAGGCATGTATGTGTCCCGTCCTGTACACACCTGACCTCCACGCTCCAAGCCGCTCCTCCACGGGTGTGGAATGAGAACATTCCATCAGTCTGACGCCCTTCTGATGTCAGAAACCCAAATGGGGTCGGGGAGTGGGGGGGACACGCAGGTCATCAGAGAGGCTGGACGAGGGTTGGAACCAAAGTCCCGTACCCGGTTGCGAGGGGGGGAGGCACTGCTGACCATGTTGCTCTGTGCATTTTCTCCCCCAGGTGTGACTTAGTTTCCCCAGCAAGCCCTCCCACTTCCCAGGCCTCCAGCAGGCAGCCTGGCTTCCTGTGATCACCTTGCACATCCCACAGCCATGCCAAGTGCGCACCCCTCCACCCTCGAGGCGGGTAAACTCACTCCCTTCCATCTTCTCCCACGCCACAATTCCTGACCCTAAACCACTTTTTTATCTTGAAATGATTTTTACATCCCGCACTTTTCCAATATCCTCAGATCTTTTCCTAAAAGAAGATACCCAAAACCCAGAAGACCTTCCAAGGGAAACTGGCAACTGTACAACACAAAATCCTGGCAGGTTGGTGGGTGCTAGGCGGACAGTCCCCCACACACAGAGCACCGGCCCAGGGTCTTTGCGTGGCCTGGGGGTCAGTGATGTCAACACCAAAGCACAATGTGTTCCAGAAGAAACATCCAAAGCATCTTGGCTAAATAAAACCAAAGCCACTCACAAAAGGAGAAGCAATAATCAGTGAGAACCCTGCCTGGGGGCAGGGCCAAGGGGACGGAGCTCCGCGGCCCAGAGCATGTCTGCTCTCGTTGTGGGGGGCGTGTAACGTCCTGCATTGGGTATAGAACCTCCTCGTGTCCTTTAAAGAACAAGGTGTGCACAGGGACTGATGGCCCAGGGACCCGCAGAAACGGCTCTCCCGCAGCACGTTCCTTGGGCCGACGCCCTTGGCTCTCCGCTTCCGCAGTGAACCCCCTCGAGCAGATCCACGCACCCTGAGGAAGTGGCAACTGATTATTTATTGGCCTCTGAGTTTTCGGAGAGGCCATGGACCTAAATTTAAAGCTGTGCCCACCCCCCCCCCGAGGGCAGCACCCGTGACTCGGAGACAGGCGTCTCCGCAGCCTGGTGATAAATTACTACGTGCTCAGGGGTAAACTGTATCTTAACAGCGGCTGCTCGGCTCCCGTTGCCACGGCAACAGATGTGCACACCATCACTCCTTTGCCTATCAAACCACACCTGGAACAGAAAAATCGCTCTTATTTGTTCCATTAGAACCGCTGGCTGCAGAGCATAATGACTTTACATGACAAACCGTGCTTCCCCGAGAGGTGCCGCCCTTAAAGGCACAGCGACAGTCACAGGCCTCACCTGGGGCCGCGCCTGCCCACCTGTGCTCGCCAATCACAGGGACCGACAAGCCGGCGGTCCCCCTCTCCTTGCCGAGATGTGACGTTTCAAATCCCAATCCTGATTCTCATTACAACAGCCACCATTCACTCCAGGGACAGCCACACGAGACAGTAAATGGGCAGGGGAGGAACACTGGGCCCCACGGGGCTGCTGGCTCAAGCTCAAGCTGGGGCAGAGACACCAAACAAGACGTGCGCCTTCCTGCACAAAACCAGACGAAGACCGACAAGCCGGGTGTCCCTAGGCACGTGTGACCTGGAACCGCCCCTCGCGGACGGAGAGGGGGCGTCGGCGGGGTCACGCCATCACTGACCTCATGCTCCGCGTGTCCCACCCTCGGATGGTCGTGTCGTTGGCGGTGGCCACCTGGGTGCCGGTGTGGTGAGGGCTCCACCGTCCGGAGGTGAACTTCAGCTGTCCCTTCCCTTCCAGGGACGCCGAGCTGGCCAGCTGGGAGTGGGCAGTGTTTCAGAAAAGGGAAGGAGAAAAAACAGGAATGTAAACTTTTTTTCTGAGAATTTAAGAGGACATCCTATATTCACAGGCTATTATTGAAAATAATTTTTGGAAATAATTACTGAAAATAATTAAGAAGCTCTGTCTTTGTTTCTTTGCCTTTATTTGCACCTTATTGGGGAAAAAAACCCATCAAACTGAGCACAGCAAAAAACAGAAAACGTATGAATAGGCCCTGGATGGACTAGGACTTGCTAGGCTGTGCCCGGATCATGGGCTCCAACCAGAAGGCGGCACCACCGGGCACCTCGCACACCCAGCCTCACCAAAGCCGCACTCAGACAGGGTGGTGCGGCTGTCCCAGACACGCGTGCCGGTCAGACGCCCAGTCTCAGGGCACACGCCTCCCACCCGTGGTGCCCAGATGGACGCCGGTCTCAGGACACGCGTCTCCCATTCGCAGGCCTCCAGGCTCTTTCTCCAAAGGTTTGACCAAGGCCTTGTGAGACCCGCTGGGGCTGTCTCTGGGCCAGCACCGCCGTGTCCTGAGAGACAAGGGGCTCCTGGTCATGAGCGGGAATAAGAGCTTCCCACCACGCGTGTCCCTGCCCACAGGCCCACGTGGCCCTTGATGGAAGAGGTTTTCCACTGGCCACACCATTCTTCCAATCTGGGGGTTGACCCTCTGCCCACACAGTGACTTCGGCAGGGAGAGGCGTCCCCGGAGCTCTCAGACACCCGTCCCCTGGGCGCAGCACCCCATTCCCGTTACCTTGAACACCAGCCTCATTCTTTGGAGGAGCCCTGGGCGGGAACTGAGGGAGGTTTGACCGAGTCACGGGGGACAGGGAGCGTCCCTGTGACTGTCCTGGCCCTGCAGCCCATCTCAGTGCTCATCAGGGCCCCTGCAGCACAGGGTCAGGGCGAGCCCCCAGACTCGACGTGGACAGGCCTGGGGCAGCCCCACAGAGTCTGCGGGCAGTGCGAGGGGATTCAATTAGAGCCGTAGGGGAGCGCGCCGCCTCCTCTCTGGGGAGACTGGCCCATGTAAGAAATGTGATGGAGGACACATCTGTCGAGATGGACTTCTCCAAGGGACCCCTCATTCCAGCAAGCCCTGCAGCAATGGCCGCCCACCCAGGACACACTCCCCTGCCCCACCCCCTCTTCGGCAAGCTTTCCTGGCTCATCTTGTCCCAGAAAACCCTTCTCCAAAAACACACCTTTTTCCTGCCTTCCTGACGTGGTGTATCATGCAGGGAGCAGCCGTCCCTGAGGAGGCCGGGGCTGTGCTGAGCGTGCAGAAAGTCAGAAATGAAGGGACAGCAGCTGGGGTCAGAGGCAGAGGTCAGACACACAACCCAAGCAGAGAACACAGAGCCTGGCCAGGCCGGGGACAGCTGCATCAAGCGCCAGAGCCACTGGTGCCCATGAGTACCAGGCCGACATGGGCGCCCGGAGGTCCTGGAGACCACAGAGAGCCACCAAGGGCGGCAGCATGGGGCAGACCTGGAGCACAGGGCCTGAGGCCAGTCCTGTGGTGGTGGTAAGAGCTGAGGACGGGGAGCGGCCATGGGGCAATGTCTGGGGGAAGAGGAAAGGGGGCCGCCGGGGAGCCAGGACCCCACAGGCTCTCAGGGCGATGTCAGGAACCACCAGGCCCCCCCACATCTCCCTCCTGTACCTGCCACACCCACTCGGGGCTTCTCTGGCGCCCCCCAGACCAGCGTCCTCACGGCACCAGGCCATGACACCCCACATGGACACCCCAAGCAAACCCCAAGACTCATCACAAAACTCCCAGGGAGGGCTGGCCTGGCTCAGCCTGTCAGGTGCCACGAGGGCCAGTCAACAGCAGCCAGCGGCGGGGGGTGACGCGAAGGGACAAACTGCCCAGTAACCACGCCCGGAGCAACAGACGAAGGACGCAGCTCGACCCGCTCTTCCCCTCCAACTCTCCCAATGACCTGGCACCGGGGCCCCTGGGGAGCGCGAGGCATGAGGGTCCGTGGCGGGCAGTCTCACACAGGGCCCACAGGGGACCCACCACACCAGAGCCGCCACCGCCAAGCCACAGAAGAAAGACAACTGCCGACAGGAAACTCATGACAGGGACCCAGCCCCTGGGCCACGTGAGGAAGATGAGCAGGAGCGATCAGGCAGGAGGCGGAGAGAAACTGTCCCGGAGGAGCGACGGGCATGCTTTCCAGAGAAGCAACATGACCTCGGATGCTAAAAATGGCTCCAAAATGTATGTTAGAGACACACAGTGAGCTCATGCTTGGCTTGGCTATTCTCGCTCGTTTAACCTCCACGTGCACGGTATCAGCTAAGAAATCGTTTCATAGTTTCCCATTATGGAAAAAAAATTAAGTCAAAATTCCTACAGGTGCGATTTCAGTTTTCTGAAGATGGAATTGAGTAAGACCCTTTCACAGACTGTGAAAGGGCTGAGTATATTTTCTAACTAATCAGCACTCAGTGCTCTAATTAATCTTCTATTAAACATACTGATTCATCATCAAACTCTTCAGAAACGTAAAAACATGAGGCCGCACCTTCAGAAGACACGTCACGTACCTTCGATGGAGCGACTTTTCTGTGAGGCCACCATGGAGAAGGGTCATGGCGTGGCCCCCAACAGGGAAGACCCGTGAGCCTCGTCCCCCGGCTGTCAGCACTCGCATCACGGCCGACCCACCGGGACTCCCCGAAGACAAGGTGTCTCCAGAGCCCACGCCACGAGAACAGTCCCCCAGACGCCGGCTGGCGGAAGCGAGTTAGGGACGGATGAACCCAATGACCAACCAGCAAGCAGCCGTGCACCCGTCAGCAAGTGCATCGAGGGGCCCCACCACACTGAGCATAGCAGAGGGACGGGTTTGGGGGGGTGATTGGTGGCCTGGCCCACATCTCACCCAGCGCCAGGGGCAGCATTCAACTCCACTGGTGACGCCAGTGGGTCATCAGCTACGGCTGTCCCGTCCCGGCGGAATCACTGCGGGCACAGGACATACACCCTAACACACCCATTTCACAGAGGAGAGCGGCAAGGCACAGAGATTTCATAACTGCACATCAACAACAGCCAACTCACAGCGGGCCATGGTGTGAGTTATAAGGGGGTCCAGACACTCCAGAGAAAACAGACCAGGTGGGCTGGAGCAGCCAGACAAAGTTTCGGGACCCAGGACAGCCTCTGGGGCTGCAGAGAACTTGAATCAGCAGAAGACAGCATGGAGGGATTCTTGCCTGAACAAAGCAGAGCCGGAAAACAACCCCGCTGGGCTAGGGGTGGTGCTGGGTGTCAGACCAACAGGACGGCGAGGCGATGCAGGCCGAGACAGGCGGAGGCAGCAGAGCCCGGGGAAGGGTAGCCCGTCGGCACGAGGGCGGGAGGTAGGACAGCCCACGGGAGGCAGGCAGCACCCAGCACCTCAGGGCCTGCGTGGCCCCTCGCTGGTGTCAGCCGTCAAACAGCAGAGTCCTCCGTTCTGAGGGATGTCCCACGATGACATTAGCTCACATTCTCCCTGTCTCCCTGGCTTTGGTGAAGCTGGCTGCCACGCTCAGAGGCCCACGTGCAGGAAGTGAGGAGCCCAGGCCCTCGGGCCAACCACATCCTGCCATAACCTCATTCAGAACTTGGGGCCACCCCCGTCCGCGGTCGAGTCCTCAAACGAGACCCAGCTGCCAACACCTGCACCAGAGCCACATGAGGGACCTGAGGGCCGCCCGGCTTCTAGGTCCCTGACATCCTCACGGACATTGCCCTGACACATGGGGGCCATAGGAAGCAGCCACCTTTGCAGACACCTGTTAGAGCTAGAGAAGAGACACAGGTGCCGACCAGAGGAGAGGGGAGACCGAGAGTGAATCCCAGCAGCTGCAGGACGGGTCGGTCGAGCCCCCTGACTTCGCAGCTGGGAAACCTGAGACCCCGAGTGGGTGGGCGCCTCACCCTGGGTCACACAGCCCGTGGGGCAGGGGCAAGACCGGCCTCCTGCTTCGACTCCTGGGCTCACTCTAGCGCGTGATCTAACTGGGCAATAGAAACTCCGTGCCCCGGGTCCATTTTAGCGACACTCTGAAAGAGAGCTCGCCATCGACGTCTGGAGGCCTGCTCAGGGCAGCCGGCACAGCCTATGCGCTACGGCTAAGCAGCCACGTGTTCTGGCTTCCCAGTGACCGGAGACAGCTCAGCCACAACCCCAGAGAGTGCACGGCACACAGTCACCTGGTTTTTGATATTGAGCCCAACTATTCAGGGCCTCCCACCCCAGAAGGAATGACTAAAGCGACCCCATGAGCTGCTCTTCAGAGCTGTAACCGCCGCCAGGCCACGGACAAAGGAACACAACTCTGACGAAGGAAACGCCGCACCTTGTGCTGTCGAGAGCAGTGCACGTGGCCAGAGGCTCCCGAAGACAGAAGCGGCACTGCTTGCCACCGTGGCCCGGGGTGGTGAGGGTGCTGGGGACCAAAGACACATGCTGCCCACCTCCGAAGATCGTGGAGGAGCTGCTCTGCACCTCCTTGGCGGGAAGGCAGCAGGCGCAGCCATGGCAGGCCCTGGCTCTCAGAGCATGAGGGGTAGGAGCATCCCACACGGCCAAGTCCCACCGACATGCCCGGGCTCCCCAGCAGACAGGGGAGCGGCCACTCCCATGCGAGCCGTGACCACTGCCAGAGCCCCTTTGCTCCTGGTCGGGCTCTGCCACGAGCCCCTGCCCACCCCTGGGAATGTCATGGGAGTGTCCTCTACCTCTCTCAGCTGGGAAATTCCAGCCCCAGCCTTGAACGTGAACCCCCTGAGCTGGAGCCCCACCTGGTCCCAAGTGACTGGAGAAGTGACCCAGTCCCTTTGAGCCAGGCTTTGCTCCTGTCACTCCCCGGCACCCTCACCACCCCGGGCCACGGAAATGGAGGTGTTCAAGAGCCCACCCCGCAGGGCCGCAAACATTAAATGACCCCCTGAAGAGCGCGGCCGACAGGCAGAGCTCCGGTCTATCTTCGGGGGTGGGCAGAAGGCAGGGGCCGCTCCTGTCTTCCGGGGTGCAGGGTGAGTCACGGGACACGACGGAGCCGGTGGGAGCAGACTCAGCAGGAGAGCCCAGCCCGTCACTGCCCTCGGGACGTGCCAGGGAAGGGGAGGAAGGGCAAGGCGGCGGGGAACAGGGACAGCAGGGGCAGGACCCCCCGCTGCCCAGGCGAGTGGAGAGGGGCCTCAGGGAGGCCGGGGTGGTCCTGCCGTCCCCCCGGCCGCATCCCAGGCTTCCCCAGGTCCCGGGGTGGGCGTCCCCGCCCCTGGGTGTGGCTGCATGGGCTCCCCTGCTTGGCGGGCCCGGCGGCTCCCAAGCCCCACCAGGGACTCTGTCCCCCGCCTCCCGGAAGCCAGCGCCCTCCGATCTTCAGGAAATGCACACAGGGCGTTAGAGACAGCACTGGAGAGGGGATCTGAGGTCGTTTTACATTTATTTTTAGCGTATTTCAACCAGGACTCTATTTGCAGAAAGAACAGAACTAAAAGGGCTTTTCCCCTTTGCTGCACCGAAACCTAAGGTCTCTTTGAAGGGGAAAGGGTGTGTCCCGTCCCCACAGCTGCCGGCTTGACCTTGGCTCCCCGCTCGAAACAGGAAAGGTCATGCGTGCGGATTTAACTTTCCTCTCTGAGGTGGATGAGAATACGGAAAATGGTCGCATCACGCCGACTGGACTCCGGTGACCCGGCGGAGGGCGGTCTGTTCCAGCTGATGAGCGGGGGCGCCTCTGAGGAACAACAATGAAGGCTGGAAAGGCCGGAAGCGCTGCCATGACGACGCGTCTCCTGCCTGAGCGCGGCCCTCACCTGCAGACTGGGGCACGACTGAAGCAGGAGGGGGCGCACACTGCTCTTCTGTGCCTCAGTTTCTCTCCTCTCGACCTCCGGCCCTGGCACCGCGATCCCGCCGACCTGACCCTCACTCCTAACCCAGTTTTCAACTGTGCCCTCGCGCCTCTCTGCGCGCCCCATCCCTCCCGTCCTCCTCCGGCCATCCTTCCGCTCCTGCCGGGCTCCCTCCGCCCACCCAGCCGGCCAGCTGTCCGGCGGGCACGTGTGGGTGGCTGGCCACGCCCCAGGCCCTGTGGGGCAGGCTACCACCATGTGACACCCACTGTGATATCGCCCGACTGGATCCATGTGGAAACCGGTCCCAGCTCTCCAGCGATGACACTGAGTCTTAGGCCACGCCACCTGCCCAGGTCACAGGGGAGTGAGTGGCTGAAACGGGACCTGATGTGGCTCAGAAGGCTGCCGGGCTCCCGGCACGGAGCCACAGCCCTCATCCCCCTCCCGAGACTCGTGCCCACCGCTGCCCCGGCCGGGTGGCCGGCCCACGCCCGTCCCAGCCCATGACCGCAACGCCGCAAACTGGATTTCCATCCCTCTACCCTGCGGACCCTCACACTGGGAGGTGAACCACAGGAAGGCCGAGGCTGTGTCTCCGTATTCAGAGTCCACTGAGGGGCACGGGTCCCACTCGCTGCTGCATTCCCTTCAGCACGCTCGGTTTGCCAAACGTACGATTCACTCTATCATCTGCTCTTACTAGAAAAAAATCTTTTGAGAGCTTGAGAAGCAAATGCTTGCCCGACACCAACACCCAGCCTGATCTGTATTTGATGATTCCAAGACCTAACGGAAGACCAAAGAACCCTAGTTGTCCCTGGTATTTATAAAATCAAAGCTGTTTGTAGCTATTACGCTACATGAAGATACACAACTTAGGAAACTACTCCATGTTTTCTTGACGATTACGGTTTTTTAAACGACCATCCCAAAGCACACCGCAGCGGCTGCTGTCGGCAGTGTAGTCAACGGAAGGTCCACGATGCGGACGGCGCTCAGCTACTTTGAATGCCTTTTTCCGAGGTTCAGCAGAAAACCAGCTCCCAGAGTGTTAACCCGTTTTCTGTGGACCAGTCTGACGAAGCCCGGTCAGCACCCTATTTACTGGGTTTGCCGCAAACAAGTGTTCACTGTTCTAACACTCACACCCACCCTCGACGTGACTGCGGCCACTGAAGACCGGCGAGAACCAAGGCTCCGGCTCTGGACATGCAGCGCACGCATGCCGGGGCCGCGACAAGCCCACCGTGGGGCGGGGCGGGGTCAGGAGAGCAGCCGCAAATCTGTCCCTCAAACCGCACCTTCTCCAGGACCTCCCCGGCTCCTAAGGCTCCGTCTTCTCGAGTGTCCAGTGAGGGAGCTGACCTCTGTGACCCCGAGGTCTGTGTCTTTACGTGGCCTCCCTTAAAATCAGTGTCTTTCTTACGTGGACCGCTTCAAAATCATGGGGGACCAACATTTGTCAACGCACCGTGTGAGCCCTCTTGCAACTGAGAAGGCCCACGGTGGGTGCCTGGGGACCTCGCGGACCCTCCTGCCATGCCCTTGCCACTGGCCGCCGCGCGCTGAGGGAGACCGTGCCCGTGGGACAGGCTGCACGCGTGCCCGGCGGCTTCCTCTGCCGTCGGACGGGGAAAGAGCTGCTAGGTCGGTGGAGACCTGAGCCGTCAGACCAGAGAAAGGACAGCCCCCGGCCGGGGGCCCGGCGAGGGCAGCAAACGTCGCCTCTGCTGGGGATGCGGACGGCGGGGAGGCTGTGCGCATGTGAGCCTGGGAGAAGCTTCTGTGCCTTTCCCTCACTTTTGTCGTGAACCACATAAAACCACTCTAAAGAATGAAGTCTGTTCAAAAAAAGGCCCTTCCTCTGCAAGAGGCCCCGCGGAGAAGACGGGACAGAGAGCAGGGGCCACGGCGTGGGAAGGGCCCATCCTCCCACACCCACCTGGTGGACCTGCCGCGCTGCCCCGGGGGCCTGGACACGCGGCCCCATGTGGGCCCCGTCACCCCAGGGCAGACTTGGGAGGGCCCCTGCAACATTCACGCCGGTGCTGGAACGGGCACCCCTGACCCCAGACAGGAAAAGAGCTTCTGTTCCGCTCGGGGCCGCACGTGGCGAACAGCGGGCCGGGCGTGAAGCGTGGTCACGGTGTGGCAGGCAACACACAGGCTCCCGGGAGGAAGGGGCACCTGGGGGCCCGGCCCGCTCGTCCCGAGGGCACCTCCTGCTCCTGCCCAGCACTCTCTGCCCCACGAACAAGCGCATATTTGATATTTCCAGGCACAGCGGAAGTGGCCCGACCTGCTCTGAATAATTTTCCTGCCACCGCCTGCCGCCCCCACACTGATGCGCAGTCGCTTCTGCCGTAGGCTTTAGACCTCACGTGACAGCATTTCTGCAAGAGCGCTGTGTCCTTGAAACCCATTCTCCTGAGAGGCGTTCTGGAACGTCAGTGCCTTCAGGCCCCGTGTCCCTGAGCAGGGGACACCCTGGGTTCACCCTTGAGAAACCCCCGTGTTGACGCATGGCCAGAGGAAGAGGACAGCCGACTCTCAAGGCACCCGTCTTCTCTGCGCTCTGCTGCTTGCGGCACCTGGAAAGCTATTTATTTCCACAGCGACTGAGAGCCGCGAGGCCCCGGAGACGGATGAGCACACTCCGAAACAGGGAGGCATCCCCTCTGCCTTCATCGGGGCCGGGACCCCGTGCAACCTCCCCCTGCAGACCTCCCCTGGGCTCTGCTAATGATTATAAATGGCAGAGAACCTCCAATTTAATTGCAAAAGGTAATGATGCAGCGAGCATAAGATTAGATTCACCACAGAAGGCAATATCCTCCAACGATAAAAAAAACGGAGGAGCTGGGTGTGAAGACGGCCGGAATCGATAGGAAGGTTTCGGTATTAAATACCACGGCCGAGGGCCGCCAAGTGGTATTGACAGAAGTGCTGAGGGCAGATAAAAACGAAGGAGAGAAAACTAAATTGGTCTCTGCAGAAAATAAGTTACAGATTAATCACCCTACCATAAAATCATTCCGAGGCGGCCGAGGGTCTGGAGAGAAGCCCCTGCCGGCTTCCAGGACGGGCTGTGGGCTCCGCGCACGCCCAGGGCTCACCTCCTCCCTGGCCTCTCCCGCCCGGCAAGGCTCCCCAGCCCACGGCTCCCCCCAGCATCTCGGTGACCTGCACTCCATCAGGACAGCACTGTGCCCTTCCCGCCTCGGGTCTCTGGCTACACAGGGGCACCCTCGAGAGGGGAGTCGGTGGGGGATGGGAGGGTGCTTGCAGCCAACGGAGACTCGGACCCTGAGGCTGGCTCCCAGGAGGATCCCGCACTGCCTCCCCCCCCGGAGCTGCGGCCCCAGGCACTGTGTGACCCTCCAGTTTCCTGCTCCGCTCTAAAATCTGGGTGACAATTACATTCTACTCTATGATATACAAATACATCCTTTCCTCAATAAAAATACTGATTCTTTCCTTTAAATATTACTTACACGCTACAAGGACAGACCAACTCTTCAGTGTACGTGGAAGGCTAGGAAATCCCCTTCTGACCACGTGGAGTTTTAAGACACTAACGTTCTGAAGGGTCTGCCTTTGAAGCCATGATGGCGACCATCATTCTTCACACCATCTCCACCGCCTGCCCAAGAGGATTTAGTACCGAGACAAACTGCGAGGGAGAAGAGCTAGCGCCGCATCACGGGAACAAAGCCACATGCAAGGAGCCACCGCTACAGAAATCCATGCCACACACGCTGCCCCTGCTACGCGTGGCCGTGGGGCGCCCTCAGTACCAGTGCCACCACAAGCTCTGTCAAGGCTCTAGATTTTTCTCTCTGAAGGCGTTACTTGGATGTAAACCAACGCGACGAGATCCACAAACGGAATATAAAAGTCATAATTTAAAGTGGAAATTCTAAGGAATCAAACATGAACTATACCGATCAGCAACACATCTACTCCGGAGGACAAGGTACTGGAGGCGACGACGACCAGAAAGCAAAACCGGTTCCCAAGAAAGCCAGCGCTGACTCCTAAATGGTGTGACACGCGCGGCCTGTGGGGAGCTGTGAGGACCCAGGCACTCCCGTCCTCGGAAACGGAGCCCTGAGGGCGAGGTGTGGGTCCCGCGGCTCCGGCAGGGAGGTGCTCCCTGGCGGACCCACGGCCATACCCGCACCGTGTGGCGACTGCGGCCGCGGGAAGGCGCACGCGTGCCAGGGAGGGAGGATCCGCTGATGGACCACAGGGGGCTGGGGGGGTCATGGGCCACAAGGGGGTCAAGGCCCCAGGGCGGTCACGGGGGATCACAGGCCACCAGGGTCAGAGGCTGTGGGGCAGCGGGGCCGCGGAGCACTGTCATTTTTACAACTCACACGGGAAGAAGTTCATAGCACCATGAAATTGTATTTTATGAGCACTCCAACCAAAAGGGACGGTAACCAGACTTCAAAAACCTGGTCACTGAGAAGACGGTACACTTGGAACAAGAGAGTATATGTCCGAATATCCCACGGACTCTTCTGGACAAATCATGTCCGAGGGTGGGCTTTTGTCAAGCTTCAGGTCTGTGCCCTTCTGCAGGGCCCGGAGGCAGCCTCCCCCGCAGAGCCCGTCGTGCAGTTCTCCGACTGGTAACTCTGTCCGCTCATCAAGTGTTTCATGCTCAATGTCAAAGCTGTGAGCTCGTCACTCACCACGGCCTGGCTGGAGCTTTCCTGCAGGTCCCACAGCAGGATGTGGCTGTCCGCAAGCGAGATGACCTTCTTCCCGTCCCCCGCGGGCTCCCACGCGACACTGCAAGGAAGAGGAGGACCCCCGTGAGTAGGCACGTGGCCAGCCCCAGATGCCTTTGTGGCCGAGAGCCACCGCGCGCCCCTCCCGGGCAGCGAGGCCTTCCCGAGTGCACGGTCACGGCCGACACCCACCATGGCAGGACTCCAGATGGCACATGTGTGCGCGGCACTGTGTCCCTCCTGCTGAACGTCTATGTCCTCCCGACTCAGCTGAGGTCGGGCGGTTAGGAGGTTAGGAGGAGGGGCTTGGGGGTGCTCAGGGTCACAGGAGGTGGGGAGGGCGGGCCTGTCCCTCGCTGCCTGTCTGCGGGGTCTCCTTCTCTCCCGCCTGCCACTTGAGCACACAGCGGGAGAGCAGCTGTCTGTAAGCCAGGAAGAGGGCTCTCACCAGATCGCGACCATGGGGACCCCCCGACTCGGACTTCTAGCCCCCAGAACCATGGCAAGCAAGGTCTGCTGTTTCAGGCCCCAGCCCAAGGTGCCTTGTGGTGTCCCCCCGAGCTGACGCATCCTCCCGGGGACTGAGGAACGGAGAGCTAACCAACAGGGCCAAGGATGGGAGGCAGCCCACTGCGGGCCCAGGTCTCAAGGAGGCCCTGCACGGACACTGCCATTTGGGGCAGAGTGCCCACATCTTCTGTAGCCCAAGGAGTCGCGGCGATGGGAGGGTTCCGTGTCTGCCCTGCCTGGGACGTCATGTCCCTTCCTCAGGGGTCAGCCAGTGGGAGCCCCGGCTTCCTTGTAGCTGCAGCCAAAGCCACCCCACCTGATAGAGTTCCCGTCCGAAAGATTAGCAGGGCACACAGATCTCGTCTCCTGTGCGGGACAGCCCCGGAGCTCGTCACGGGGTGGGTTTCTGCGTCGGCTGAGGACGTCCCAGCTGTGAGGGGTGTCTCACAGGAGGGGCTGCAGCCCGAGGGAAGACCCCGCTGCAGCCGCTGCTGCCGAGCCCAACCCTGACCCAGACCCCTGACCCAGGGCGCCCCTCCCTCGCCCCGCCCGCCCACGCTGTGGGTGCAGCTGGGGATGCTTGTAACCCAACACAAGTACCACCGAAAACCACAGTTTCTTTCTTCTGTTTAGTTTAAGAAACACAGAGTTCACGGCACTCTCACCACAGGCGTCCCGCTCCTCTACCGCACGAGCTTAGCGCATCTTCTGAAAAATGCACGACACCTGGTGCATAAAACAGACCCGATAACTGGTAGAGATACCAAGAAATCCGGCGCTGAAATCCGCTGCTCCTGTTTTGTTACGATAACGGCGAATCCTCATTTGAAAACACCTCTTTACAGCAAGACGGTCACACTTCCCCTGGTAGCCCGTTTCCATGGGTGACTTTGCAGGGTTCACGCAACGGACGGTGAAAGCCAAGGAGAAACGCAGGCAGGAAAGGAGAAGTGCAGCTCACAGGCCTGTCCGGGCGCAGAACGACACACGGACCTGCGCTCGACCCTTCCCGGCTTAGCTCAGTGGCTGCGACACATCCCCCTAGACCGGGCTGCCCAGACAGCACACATTTACCCCACACGTTCCACACACCGCGGGAGGCTGGCCACCTGAGATCAGGGCTCCAGCGTGGCAGCGTTCTGCTGAGGGGTCTTCTCCCAGCTCGCGGAAGGCCACCTTCTCCCCGAGTGCTTAGCGTGGTGGAAAGGGAGCCCACGCGCCTCTTCCAAGAGCACTGATCCCATGGGGAGGGTCCCACCTCCAGGCCCTCATTAGCTCCCAGAGGCCCCGCCTTCTCACATCAACACCCCGGACATCGGCATTTCAACATACAAATTTGTGGGCCCCAAAATGCCGTCCACAGAGCCATACACTGGGAGCAGAACGTTTAGGACACCGTGCCAGGGGTCCCAGAGCAGCTCTCATTCGTAACCTGAACGCCCCGGCACACACGCACACACGCACCAGAGGTCAGGATGAAGAGAGCCGCACGGCCATAGGGAGACCCCAGAGACAGTGACTGCCCCGTCCAGCGCTAGCCAGACCGCAGTCTGAAAGGGGGTGACACACATATGTAGACTGCCGAACGGAAAGCCAGAGATTCCCAGTAACTCGCAACCCACAGGGTAACAATGAGCCAATCTGATGCCAAAGACTGACGACCTTATGGTTTGACTGTGGTTTCCCCGGCCGGGCCCAAGGCTTCTGGAGAGCAGGTTCCCCTCCCCACAGGGAGCAGCGGTGTCTGAGCCACGTGGCCCGTGATGGGCGCTTGCTCGCGGGTTCCGAGGGACAGTGAGGGAGGCCGGTAAGAGCGGAGGCGCCGCGTACGCAGACGAGGCCCTTTCCAAGTACATTCAGTGAACCGCCGGGGCCTGAGGCCGGGAACACCGCCAACAGCCCCAAACGAGGAAGAGCTATACAGGCGTCCCGGCAATCCAAACCCTCCACTGAACCTCACGGCCTTATTTTATGTTTTAGACTGTACCGTCTCCCGAGCCCTTGCTCAGACCCCCTTCCCCTTCCCTCTGCCCACGGTTCTGACGTCGTCCGTCGGGGGGGCCCAAGGCCACAGAACGAACCCGTGGGCCCTAGAGCGGGGGGTTTGAAGCAGGGCGAGCTGTAAAAACTAACTCCTGCCGCAGAGGGGAGCGGGGAGGGAGGGGGAGGGAGGGGGAGGGAGGGAGGAGGAGGAGGAGGAGGAGGACCGACGGAGAGCAGGCCATGAAGACTCACACACGTTTGCCTGAGGATCGATTCCAGAACTGTGGGGAACGTCGTGTGGAAGCGAAGTCTCGGGCTCGCTCCGGACCCCAGACCCAGTAGATGTCGCAGGACACAGCGGGCTCAGAGCAGGTCCTCCTCCGAACACGGCAGCGGCACTTACCCCTCTTCCCCCCCACCTAAAGAGAGCGGTCATCTGGGTCTGGCTCTCCCAGGGGTGGAAGGAAAGGCGTGGAGAGGAAGGAGCGTGTCCTGTGGGAAACCACGGCTCCGCGTCCCTCTCGCAGTGTCCACACCCCCGGTTTCCGTCTGCCATTGCGCGGGCCAAGAGGTACCTCGCTCCGGGAACCGGCTTACGTGTGTCCGTAATGTCACCAGAGCAAACAACCGAATGAATTTCAAGCAGCCACAGAAGTAACTTTTTCTATCTAAAAAGAAAAAATATGTGATAGTTTAAAAACATGTTTAAGGGGCGCCTGAGTGGCTCAGAGGGTTAAGCCTCTGCCTTCGGCTCAGGTCATGATCTCAGGGTCCTGGGATCGAGCCCCGCATCGGGATCTCTGCTCAGCGGGGAGCCTGCTTCCCCCTCTCTCTCTGCCTGCCTCTCTGCCTGCTTGTGATCTCTCTCTGTGTGTCAAATAAATAAATAAAATACTTTAAAAAATAAAAACATGTTTAAAAAGGCTTAAAAGGTATAGGAGGGAATAATGGCTTGTGATAGGAGACAGCCTGCTCTCCGGTTCTTACGGGGGGGGGGGGGGGGTTAAGAAAACCACAGGGGGTATAACCAAGGACAGCAGCCGCATACACGGGCCACGGGGAAAACGAGGTTCGCAGCAGGTGCCCCAGCTGAGCCGGTGGGTGGGCCCTATGTCCTCTCGCGGACGGAAATCCCGGGCCTGGGTTGGGGCCACACGGGGGAGAGCCTTATTCCTGCCAGAGCCCTGTGAGACCCACTGCCCAAGAAAGGCCAGCTGAGCTTCTAGAAACACAGCTGCAGGTGGTTCTGTATCTTCAGAGGCAAGTCCCTACCCCATCGTGGCTTCGCCAAGCCCCCATCTCCCAGCAGGGGTGAACTCGCAAGGGTCTGAGCAGAGACCCAAGGCTGTGGGAGGCTGCTTGCTCCCCTGCTGGAACCAGGACCGAGGCCGGAAAGAGCAAGTCACTTCAAGAAAACAAACTTTTGCAGATTAGGACGAAGAGAGGCCGGCCACAGGAGGCAGGAGGGGCTCGGCTGAAACACCACTTCCTCCGGGAAGACCGCTCAGACTGCCCTCTGTCCTGGAGCAGCAGCCCCCGTCACTCACGTCGGCTTCCCCGCGAGAAGACAGACAAGCCCAGGCTCACCGGCGGAGCACCGAGCCCAGACTCTGACCCTCGCAGCAGAGACACTTCATAAAGAAGTGCTGGCAGGAAGAGGGACGAAGCATTAGTAAGGCTTCCTCCCGGCCGGGGCCCAGTGCCCCTGACAATGTGTGCAAAGTAAGACCGGAAAGGGTTCCAGTTACCAAGCACACGCAGCGAGGACCGGTCCGTGCTGGAGCCCCTTTGAGAGGGTTCGCTGCTCAGTTGCACACGGACCTCGTCAAGAAGAGGTGCTCCTTGTTCACGACTGTGTTGAGCTCTAGGCACAATCAGCCCCCGCGGTCTGCCTCCCAGCCCCACCCCCCTATGCCCCCTCCGGGCGGTGGACTATGGGGCTTTGCTCCTAGCTGACCAAATCGCAAATGGGATGACCAGTGTGCCCCCGCAGCCCCGTGCGAACCCCTGGGCATCTCTGCCCAGGCGCCACACCACCCTACATTTCAAACGTACCAAACAGTGTTCGCTTCTCTACTGCACTTCTCTATCCCCGGGGCTACAACTCTCCCACGGACAAAATTTTGGGAGTAAGTTTTTTACAAGTACCCTTCTCAGGTTCCACATAAAAAAGCAATAAAGCGTATTAAATTTTATTCGTAATGTCTGACTTCTTGCTTTTATACAAATCAGACCCAATCTGCCCTTGGTTTCATGAAAATCTTAGAGCTGCTGCTGGGAAATGCCGTCTCTCTGGCTCCTACTTTCCCCACAAACTCTGCAAAATCACCTGAGAACACGGCCCAAGAGCCCATGTTTAACCCATCTCTGGGCCTGTATCTGGCTTCCCAGCATCAAACTACAAAAACGGGACAAGGTCTCGTTCTTACAGAAATACCATCCTGGGGTGCCTGGGCGACCCAGTCGGTTCAGTGACTGCCTCCGGCTCAGGTCATGAACCTGGAGTCCTGGGATCGAGCCCCATGTCGGGCTCCTGCTCTGCCCTCTCCCCTCCTTGTGTGCTCCGTCTCGCTCACTCTCTCAAATAAATAAATCTAAGAAAGAGAGAAAGGGCATCCAGACAGTTTTAGCTCAAGTACCACCACACCTAGGAGACTGGCCTCAGCAAAGCTGTAGCAGCGATGTTTCGAGCACCAGTTACGTGCCACGTGTACACAGAATACTGTCAGACTTGGGTTCTGAGCTCCTATCTGTCCAAGCAACCCCTGTTTCTAACCACAGTGGTGGAAGGATCCAGGCCCTGCAGGCACAGTCACGTGGCCCATCAAGACAGTCTGCGATGTACAGGACAGTCACAGTCAGTCAACGCAACACGAGATCCATCTGTGGCTCCCACCACAGCCACTCTGCCCAAAAAGATGGCTCCAGAATGCCTCCCACCACACACAGCCCCCCAGCTGGGCAAGCGTGGCACCCCCCTAACGCAACACCCGCCCCCGGAAGTCAGTGCAACAGATGTGCTCAGCCATGAAAACCCCCCCTTAGACGCCCCCCGTCCTTGCAGGATCCCGCACAGGGAGCCTCTGGGCCCGTCGGAACCCCCACCTGCCTGCTCAGGGGTGGCTGTAGGGATTCCAGGACCCCCTCGTGAACTCCGGCAAACGGGGTCCCCCCATCAGGGCTGCCATCCTGCAAAGGCAGGAGGCTTGCAACAGGGTGAAACAGAGTGTGCGCCCGAGCACGTTTTCAGGTTAACGGGCATTTTGTGAAACTTTCATTATGGTGCACACATACATATGCATTGGGGACAGTCGTCATATAAAATGACCACTTCCTGATTTTGAAATTTGGAGAATGCTGCTTCAGATCACTGACGCTGGTCTTTTCTAGCAATTTCAAGTACCTGGGTAGAACTTCCTCTGCAGCACACAGTCCTCTTTTTACCTTTCCGGGCGTGCCCCAAACACTTAGCCTGGCTGAGATGACCCATTCCGTGCCCATCTGGCACTGTGGCGTGTTCCCGTGTCTCTGGGGACAGAGCTGCTGCCCCATATGAAATGGCCCTACATCACTGATCTTCTTTACTGGGGTTTGCTTTTAGGACAATTGAGTGTGCAACCCCAGCTACTGCACGTGTCCTGTCAGCACATGCTTCATGCTCCCTTTGACCCGGGCTTGAGCGGCAGGTGCACTCACAACTAACACGGTTACTGTTAAACAGCCCTCTGTGGGTGCAGAAAGCTCTCTCCCCTGAGGGAAACACATGAAGCCACAGCCCCTGCCTTCCTGAAATCCTGACTTGAGCTGCACTATTTTACACTCTAATTTAAAGTCAGATATGCTCGTTAAAAAAGCCTAAACTCCGCAGAAGTCACAGGCTCATGTATCGCTGCCCACGGAAAGAACGCCTATCAACAGGGCATGTGGGGCATCCCGTCTTCGCTCTACACACGGACCTCGGCTGTCTCTTACAGGAACGCAAACCACTGACGACGTTACTCTGTAATGTGCTGCTTGACTTCCACGTCCGGGGTAACTTTCCATGCCAAATAAATGTAACTCTGGGCAAAGGCCACGCAGAATTCTGTTGTGTGGACACCTGCGATTCTTCCTCTCTTTGAGCTCTGATCTCCTCACCCGTCCGCTGGGGTGACAGTGGTGTGCCGATGCCACAGGTCCGGGAAGACCGGCACGCCAGTCCTCAGGACAGCCAGTACGAAGCAGGCGCTCAATGAGCCTCGACGTGCTCGGACACAGCTAGGTCTGTGCTGCTTTGACGGTGCACGGTGCTATTCTCCAGAGGCTTCTGGGGAAAGTCTTTTCCCGAAGACTGGGAGGGCAGTAGGACGGGGGATGAGGAACGGGCGTCCCGTGACCCAGAACCCGCAAACAGCCTTCCCACCCCCAATGCCAACAGCCTCCCTTGAAAAAAACTCTAAAACCCTAATTTGAAATTTGGCGGGAATATTAAAATTACCACCTTTAAATGCACCAAAAAAATTCCATCAAGATTTATTCTAAGAAAAAAATCTTCAGAAGAGGTTAGAAACTGAAATCCTTGCCCACTCTGAAAGGCAGCAGAGAGCTCAAGCGTGTCTCGCTGTCCTGTCCTGTCCATTCACACCCAGTGGCCTGGGCCCTGAGTCGCCGGCGTGACTTTCTGTGGCACCTGGGTTTTCCTCTGGTGATCTGTCCAAACATCAGCACCGGGCCCTTCCCCTCCGAGTCGGTGAGCAGTCTGGAGCTCCCCGTTACTGTCACACGCACCAGAAACTGGACTCAAGAGCTCCGTGAGCAGACCCTGTGCACGCGGCTTCTGGCCCTGTGGTGTTTTTATGGTGACGACAGGAAGGGGAAGGCTTCCCCACATCCTCATTCCCACGCTCCCTCTCCGCACCCCAGTCCCTGCTGAGTTTCCTCGGGCAGACCGCGCAGGCTCCCACGACGCCCAGGGAAGAGCCGACCTGGGGTCTGGCTGCCGCAGCCCCCCCAAGGCAGCCTGTGAGCTGGGCGCCTGGCCCTGCCCCCAAGGAGCACGTCGCCGACCGCAGACGACCCTGAGGCAGGACAGGAATCCAAAGTACACGGGCCAGGAATCGATGGGGAGTGAGAGAGACGCCGACCTATGGCAAAGCTTGTTCTGCAAGTTCTGGATCTCTCTCTCTCTCTCGCTCTCTCTCTCACACACACACACACCATACATACACACGTACACCCACAAATGTACACACACACACACGCACACCCTGGGGGAGCTGGAGCCGAGCCCTTTCCCTGGAGTATAACACAAGCCACAGCTGTGAGCAGAGCCTTCCTGCTTGGCCGCCTCGGTGTCAGGAGGACGATACAGCCACATTGAAGAATTCTGTCCTTCACAGAGGACATGCCTCTGGAGCGTTGACTCTGCATGTCTACAGGACGTGCACTGAGGTGAGCCTTTGACGTCTGCCGTTTATTTCTGAGAGAATTTAAATCTGTAATCTCTGAATGACATGACCTGAAAAAGAAAGGGCACGAATCCGCCTTCTCGGGGCTGCGACAGTCAATCCCAGCACATTCGTCTGATGGGGCAGAGGTTCCCCCCGCAGAACAGGGAAGGGAAGAACAGGTGCCTCAGACACCGTCAACTACGTTACCGGCAGCTTGTTAGCGCACTAGACAAGGCCTGCACGGGTCTGAGGGTGTGGGCGCCGGCCAAGAGTGTGCAGGGGCTTTGAGAGGAAAGAGCAGTGTCCCGCTGGCCACCAGCACCACTTCCCAGCCAGGGACACCCTCTCACTTCCCTGCGCCACCACATGGCCTCACTTCCCACTGCAGAGTGGGACACTGGCCTGAAAGCAGCAGCAGAGGCCGGTGGCCCTTCTGATCCCGCCCTCACAGGTGCGTGGGGGCAGGCTCACTAGGAAAAACCATGAGAAAAACAGCCATCAGACTGGAAACAGGACTAGCAGACCTGCAAGTAAAAGCAGGAAACCTAAGCTCACTCTCTGGGTCATGAAGTGGGTGACCAGATGCCCTGACTCACTGGGGGCCACTTGGGGCTGCTGATGCGCCTCCAAGCTTCCTCCGCCCACTGCCCTCCTGCACTGGCCTCTTGTCCTGCTGCGTCCACCCACGGGGCAGCGGAACTCCCAAGCAAGCAGCCAGAGCTCTCGGGCCCTTCCCAGGGAGTAGGACCCGTGAGGCACTTCCGCAGAGTGGCAGCACGCCGCCGCTCCCACCGCACGCGGTCTTGCCGCTGGGTCCCACTCCTGCCCCTCATATTTCGTCATCTATCCTGAGTCACACGTCAAAAAATACCTGTTGTTGATTTATGGGGAGCAACCCCCCAGATCATCAATGTTTGCGCCTAACGACACACAGCCTGGGATAACCCAAGCACGCGGAGTGGGACAGAAAGACAGATCCCATTTTATCACAGACCATCACCATGAAACTGGGGCCATAAACACAAGAAAATAACCTCGAATTTCTGCCATACTTGCTCCTCCAAACTAAGTTTATTTCTCCGTTCATAAAATCATCCATTTTTCTGCTTGATCACACTCTGCCAGTGAATTTGAGGGGACATGAAATCCCATTAAGAAGTCGAGAACAAAGTAGCATGTACCTGCTAGGAGTGGGCAATACCTCTTCATAATCGCAGAGGGGAAGGCACAAGCAAAGGGCTGCTTCTGTAAATAAACCCAAATAAAAAGTCTAAACTTCTGTGAGGCAGCTAACAAGGGCCCTAATGGCAGGAATGATGGTTCTAATCCGGCAGGTTTCACGCTGATCAAACGAAATACATGCCTCTCTCCTCCAGATTAGTGGCTCCAAATGAATGATTCACACTCTGGATGCCGGAACCTGGGGTGAGGACAGCTCAAAGGACACCAGAAATTCTTAAAACAACCTCGATATAAATTTAATAATTTAAATCCACAGCATTTCCCTGCCTTCCCTATTCTCTGAGCTGCTGGGGGTGGGAAGCGGGGGAGCCACAGAAGGCCGGCCCCCAGGGCGCGATCTGCACGAGGCAGCAGCCGCACGCGGCTGGAGGACAGGCTTCAACCCACAAGAAGCAGCTGTGCAAGGACTCCGAGCTCCCCTGCATTCGACAACCCATCACGTTCATACTTTACCAAAAGAGCAAAAACCTTAAGAAGGAAACACGTCTATTAAGTCATTGGTCACAATTAAAATTTTGAAAAACTCTAAAGCAATACAATACGTGAGTTCCCCAGCTTAGGCGTCTCTTTCCAAACGGAGATTTGGCAACCCGGCTGATTCCTTCTTGTTGGAAAAGGCACAACAGAACACACGACCGCTCTTCCCAGTGAAAGGAGAGTTTAGGAGTCCACCACCACATCGAGAAGCTCACTGCCCAGCTCCGCGCCGTGCGGGTTCTCGACGGCGATGCGCGTGGGGACTTCTGGGGGTAGAGTCGCGTCTGTGCACGGCCTGGCACCCGGCAGGCGAGCTCGTGCCTCTGGTTATGAAAAGGCTGTGCACATGCGGACGTCCCTCACCGGGACAGACTGGTAGTTCAGGAGACCCAGAGCACAGGGCAAGAACAGGCCGGGCACGACGGAGGGCACATCCTCTCCGACGCTCCCGTCTCTTGCGGAGGCTGATGCCAGCCGGCGGCAGCCGCATCGGTGCTCCGAGCTGCACATGTGCGGCTCCACAGAAAGGAGCAGTCTGATGAGAACGGCCCAGAGCAGGGAGGGGCCGTTTCCGGAGTTGGAGAGAGAAGACCCGAGCCCTGCTCGCCGAGCCCCGTGCTGCTGAGAAGCCTCCCCCGACAGGAAATGCTCACGGTCCGCGGGCTCCTCCCTGGGGTGCATGTGGGTGATGTACACACTGCCTGGCCCTCCCTGGGCATGGCTCTGACCAGATCACCACGGTCCCCTCCTTCTGCCCCAGGGGGAGCCGCAGGGTACAGCCAGGGCTCTCAGCATGCTCTGCCTGATAGATTCTCGCCGGCCCTGAGGGCCCACCTAAGTCACCCCAGAGTTCACAGGTCTGTACCTCCAAGGCCACCCCAAAACTGGCCAGCGGTGGCTGGTGCTCCCACCACCACCTCCTCCAAGGACGTAGGAGGAGCACAAGCAGGCCAGCATGAGGACGCTGCCCCCACCTGGTGCTCCCCCACCAGCAAGCCCAAACCCCTAGGCCTTCCCAGGAAGTTCAAAGTTAATCTTTAAATGAAAACGCATCTTGGGGGTCATTAAGCCTCTGCCTTCTACTGAGTTCTGAGTCCACTGGGCTCCCTGCTCAGCGCGAGTCTGCTTCTCCCTCTGCCTCTCCCCGCCTTGTGCCCTCTTTCTCTCTCCTGCTCTATCCCAAATAAAGTCTTTGAATAAATAAATAAAAGTACATTTTGGAATAAAACTGTCTACCCAAATCCCAAGTAGCGGTTTGGGCATTTCCTCTTCTCTTGGGTCCGCATTTCTTTCTTCTTCCGTCACCCCATCTTCCAAACGGGAGAAAATGTTTAAAAGTCCCACGCATGGGGTTAGCGCACATTCAGGCTTGAACTTTTTAAATCATTTAAACCTCACGTTTAAACAATCACCAACAGAACTAAATGCTACCTTCCTCCAAACGCGTCCCTTGCACACACCACTGCCCACGGGGAGAGCTCACACGTTCTGGGAGACACCGGCTGGTCGGTAAGCAGGTCGCCTGAAACACTCTCCGAGCCGCATTTGCAAGGGAACGTGGGCTGAAACCGTAGGAGGGATGCACGTTTCTCTCCGGGTGGGTGTGGTTACACTCCGCGACCACACTTCAGACTCCGCGTGTGGCTTCTAGTGCGGGACACACCTGCACGTCGTGCTCCGCTAGTTTTTCACCACTTCCCTAACACGGAATCATAACAGCATCGGAGGGTACGAGAGTCCGGGACACGGGACAACCGTGCTCGGTGTACGGTGGAGACGTGAGCAAAGCTGAGAGAGGAAGGCTCTTCACGCTGTCCTGGAGCACCGTAAGACAGTCCTTTCCCTGCACAGAAGGAGGGGTGTGGGCCTCCTTCGGGGCCTCTGTAACAGCTACCAGACATTAGTAGTGAGCCAGGAACCAGGGAAGAACTTACACCTCAGTACACCCAGGCTGGTAAGGCCAAAAAGCCAGGACACAAACCTTACGAGATCTGATAAATCTACAATCATAAATCGTCACAATCACTGAGAATTCTCCAGCACGGTTGGCCGTAAAACCATGCCAACGATCTCTGAATTCCAAATTTCTTCCTTATCCTCAAAGACAGCTTCTGTAAGGTGTCAAGGATACTCTTGAATTTATTTTGTTCACTGTTCCATCAGATTGGACTAAAAAATAAACGGGAAAAGAGAGATGGGCCGACTCCTTTCTTTTCTGGCCAAACTCCCTCAGCATCAGTGGCTTCACACACGGCTCTTCCTCTGCTCCCCTCCTGTCTCAACAGCACGGCTCACACCCCCCTCCTCCTCCTGATGGGAGTGCGCACGCCCACCGGGCTCAGCCTGCCTGGCCTTTCCGCGGGATGCTTACCTCCACCTGCACTTGGCAGAGAGCCGGCTCGGGGAGTGGAGGTCAGCCGGTCACCCTGTGGCTATCAAGCGCACTCGGCAGTGCAGGGACGCTCCCTCCCGTCCGCCTGTCGGAACTCGAGGGGTGCGGGAATGTCATTCCTTTCCCTCCACTTTCCAGGGCTGGTTACTAAGTTTAGTGCCGTCTCCTTTAAAGGAGATTTTCGTGGTCCGTGAAAGCAGGTGACGGCATGACTACTCCGGACGTACCCCCGGGAGCCAGAGCACACCAGAGCCAGGACCACACCAGAGCTTCCACTGCTTTATGGGGCTTCCACTCACAGGCAGGCAGTGTCGATCGTAGCTAGGATGCTTAACTCCTCAGCAGCGGGGGCGTGAGGGGCTCACCATGACCGAGAGCAGGTGGAGAAGCCCGGGAGGACCCGCGTGGCTCACCAGCCCCCGAGCCAACAGCAATGACGCTGCAGGGCAGACGACCGCTCACAGGGGCCCAGTGGGCCCACACGCGGGAACTCCCTGCTCCTCCCCACTGCCAGGGCTCCCGAGGACGCCAGTGAGAACAGGACAGGAGGCCCAGGAGGACGTGCTAGGGCTGCCGTCACTCCACTACCGACGTCCATGCTGCGTTTGCGGACGAAGGCCCTGCACTGCAGGTCTAGTCGCTGACTCAGGGAAGAATGACCACACACCCGCACACACGCGCGTGCGCGCAAACACACATACACGCACGCACACGCAGAAACGCGCACACACATGCACACACCCAGGGGCAGCTGTGAAGAGTCCCCCCCCAATTACCCACCCCGGGAAGGGAAGAAGGGCAACAGCACGCACGGCAGGAGACTCACTCTTCCACCTTGTTTCTTACCACAGTAAGGTGGGATTTTATTCATTTTACTGAGTTATGTAGGTCTCATCCCACGCCAGAAAAACACAAGGCAGCTGACACACACAGCCTGAAGTATAATGGGGCGAGATACAGGGAAGATGCGGAAGACTTCACAATTTGGTCAAAGCATCCCCAAGGGCCTTCCCTTGGCTGTGGGCTGCACTGACCGCAGCGCGGGGGCACTCCGGAGTTCCAGGCGAGGTGGGATGCGGTGCCACTCCCTCCCAGCAACAGGCAGAGAGGAAGAAGGCTATGAGCTATTGACTGGCCCACTGAGGAACAGGTGTGTGCCACTCAGTGTGGGACACGGCGGCCCCAGCGAGTGTGGAGCTGGAGTGCTCACCGGAAGGAAGGAGGCACGTGCCCACGGGGACAGCGTCAAGTTCTCCCACACTCACCGCACACTGGCGGCAGGAACAAACCACAGGGGAAGGGAGAAAGTGCGCGAGAAATGAAGGGGGCTTTATTCCTTGCAAAATGAGGAATTCCCTGGAAAGCACAACTTACCGACACTTGTCCACGAAGGACTAGCTGGAAGACGTGTGGACGTTCTCAGAACTTATTCTGGTGAAGATGTATTTACACTCCCAGCAACAGAAACAACTTCCAAATCGCAGTGTGACGACCCCAAGTGGCTCCTTTCGCTCATTCACTCAGCAGGGAGGCGATTCTGGGCGACGTGTGGTGTCCCGGGGTCGGCCTGCCTGGCTCTGAATCCCAATGACTCCACTGCGTAGAAAAGGCTGGATGCGTGCTCCTGCCTTCCAGAGGGCGGTTACCGGCTCCGCCATAGTCCCTGCCTTAGAGGACCCCGTGGGGAGGAGGCAGTGTCTACAAACCTCAGGAGGGCTCCTGGTCACGGCCCCCTCACGAGGCAGAGGCCTGCGGCTGGCGCTGTCCTTGGTGCTGAGGGCGCCCAGCCTGGTCACGACGTCACAGGAGAAGAGCTGGGCGCGGGGACAAGAATATGTGGGTGGGCGTGGAACAGCGACTATTTTAGAAAGGTCCTCTCCGAAGAGGGAACACCGCACCACAAAGCCGGTGGCTTGTTAATCCACACCAGAAGCTACGGGGCAACCCCTCTAGGCACAGCTTGGGACTTGCCCCCCCGACACTGTGGATCCGAGAAAGGAAGAGAACAGATGGTTGGCTCGTCTGTATAATGTACCCTAATGAGTAGGGAGGGGCCACACTCCACAGAGACCCTGTACGGAGCCACGGTAGCTTACGATTACAACTATGAAGTGTTTCCTCCTTTTCGGGAATCTTCACCTACCATTGAGAAAAGGGGGACTTCCCCGTCAGTAACCCGATGCAGCCCCAGGGCAGGTGAGCACAAGAGACGGGGCGTGCGGCCCCCCAGCCAGCACTCTGTCTGCCTCCATGGGTAGGAGCTGAAACCAAACACAGTCAGGAGACCTTCGAGAATCTTCAGTGGTGGGTGGGCTGCGGGCACTGCTCCCTGCTGCGTGTTGGAGGACTGGGACGGGGGTGTGGGCCCACCTGTGCTGGGGCCCAGCTGCTCCAGGGCAAACAGAAGGCGAGTGGCCCTGAGGACACGAGCCCGCACAGTGCCCTCTGGGGCACAGGGTCAAGCCCGCAGACTGGGCTGCGTGCTGTTCTTAGCAGCAGCGGGGCCAATGCCCAGCATGTGTCTGGGAGCCCTCTCTTGGCGCCGCTTCAGTCCCGAGTCTAAATAGGAAAGGAAAGCAGACTCAACTACCCAGTGGCCTCAAGTTCGACCACAAACAGCACCTTCTCCTTCATGTGCTCACCACAGCTCAATTGCCAAAAGCCAAACTCCCTACCTGGTAATAAGACGTCGCTGAAGACACTTGAAAAGAAACACACATGACAGTCCCAAAGGCCAATGAGGGTGCAGAGACTGGGTCCTCATATGTTGCTGGCGGGGACATCAAACACAGTCACTCCAAAGGAGGCTCCGGCAGTTTGTCCAAAACACACCTACAGGCGCCCCGCGAACTACACACGGTCACTCGGCCGGGAGAGATGAAAGCCGTGTTCATGTGAGCCCCTGTCCATTCCTGTCAGAGCAGCCTGATCAGGATGTCCAAAGCCCGGGGGAAGCCCAGCTGTCCTTCACTAGGCAAATGGTCACACAAACCGTGGTCCCACGGACTACTACTCAGAATAAAGGGATGAGCAACTGCCGGACACAGGGGACAACAGGTAGGAACACCAGGAATCACAGTGCGTGCACGAAGCCACAGTCAAAGCCTCCAGAGTGCACAATTCCATTCACAGAAGCTTTTCAAAAGGACAAATCTGCAGGAAGGAGCACAGACCCAGGCTTGTCGGGGATCCAGGACAGAGCAACGGGAGGACTGGGCTGCGACCGTAAACAGGCAGCAGGAGGGCTCCCGGGTCTGTGTGTTGAGTACGGTGCTGGCTGCAGCAACAGACACACAGGGTGACACGGCAGAGAACTCACTATGCACCGGCGGCAGGTCCTGTCAACACCCCATCCCCAGCGGTGACAGAGCGGAGGGTTATACCGTGTCACCACTGGGGGAGACGGGTGACAGCACACAGGGTCTGTCTGGGTTGTTCCTGCAGCTACGGTGGATCACAGCTCCCTCTTCCCCTTACACCAGCAAACACGTACAGTGACGTAAGGGGTAACACAAGGATGCAAGAAACGCTTCGAACAGTAGCAGCGAGTTCAGAAGAGGGCGCCCTTCCAGTGTGAAAGTCAGGAAGACCGTTTCCCCGGATGCGCTTACGTATCAACGGGTCCTTCCTAACAAGTTCCCCTTTCACAGGGGCGCAGTCGTAGGGGGTGTGAGCCACGGTGTGATACGGCGGTGTCGTTGCAGGGGTGCAGTCACGGCAGTGTGATCACGGGGTGTCATCGCAGGGATGCAACCACAGGGGGTGTGATCACCAGGGGTTGACCACTGGCATGTGATCACCAAAAGTGTGTCACCGGGTGTGAGGATGGGACTATGGTCACGGGGGTGCGACCACGGGTGTGACCACCGAGTGTGTGGTCACTGGGGTGTGAGGATGGGCCCGGGATCAGGGGAGTGCAAGCGAGACTGAACATCTCAGTGACATTCATTTCCTGACAAGAACCCAGAGACGGGGCGCCCCTCCTCTGATGGACACGGCACGGGCTATCTGAACACAGGTGCAAGTTGGGGCAGCCGACCAGCACCCCTGCTCCCCTGAGCTCCACGCCTCGGTTTACTCACCAGCGGCACTGAGGCCATCTGCACACACTGACCTCCCCACGGGCGCTGCTGCCTGCTTGGTGTCTACCCTGCTCCCGTACCACTCACATACACGCTGCACTCAAACGCACACGTGTGTGTGTCTGCACACGTTCCAGACTTGCTCTGCACTCTCGCAGCCCCTCATGAGGGGGCAGGGCTCCTGTGCGTCTCCTTTTCCTGCAGATGATGCCTCTGGGAGTGGAAGGAACCATGATCCGGCACACCGCCCACCACCGAGGACACAAAGGACGTCCGCAGACGGCGCCAACCCCAGCCCTGCTCCCTCTGCCACCCGAAACCCACTGCCGCTGAGACACCGCATCGGTCCCAGCTCTGCAGGGTGGCTCCTGAGCAAGCCCCTCTTCTATTTCACTAGTAAAAATTAATGACTCTTTCCTTTGGGGACCCACAGCCCAGAGCTCCTGACGATCGCAGGGCACGCCACAGCCTGCCCTGTGCTGCTTCGACGTTCACGCTGCAGGTCTCCCCTGGGGGATCGCGCATGGCTCCTGCAGGCCGGGTCCCCGACCCATGACCTTGGTGTCCCCAGAGCCTGGGAGGTGTGTGCAGCAGGTGCTTAATAAATAGGTGTTGGATTAAACTTACTTAATTATAGATTTGGTCCAAACAGAAGCTGACACACAGAGCTCTTTCTCACACATGCACACCTGAGTGTGCACGCAGAAGTGTTACTACACTGAGTAAAATAGTAAGTACTGTTGTAAACACCTGTACCGATGCTATGCACCCACAGTCCCTTCTAGAAAGCTCGGTCTTTGGAATCTGCAGCGGCTCCAGGGCTGAGGAGGCCCCCCAGGCATGGAGCCAAGCCAGGTAAGCACCGCTGCGCCTTGGCCACAGCATGCGGGCAGCGACAGGCCGGGGGCCTGCTGGGCGCTGGCGGCACCTCCATCCCAGCGCTGCTCGTGGCATGTGGAGGAGACAGACGCAGGATAAAGATGCGGAGGGCTCGGGGGCACCGCGCCCTCATTCACGCTACAGAAGAAGAAATTATGAACCTTCAGCCGAAAGTACACATCCACTAATTACACTGAGGGCTGCTGAACAGAAGTGCATCCACGAAGCTATAAAGCAACAGAACATTTAAGTGCTCTCCAGCGCCCGACCTCACCCTCATCCTGGCAGGTGCCCGGCAGCAGGGATTTATACAGAAGGGACACCAGCACACACGCGCCTTCACGGCGTCGGCAACAGGCTTCCCGTTACGCATCGAATCTGGAGGACAGCTGGGACTGAGAAGGAAGGAAGGAAGGGAGAGAGAGAGAGAGAGAGCCGACCATCCACAGCATGTCTTCACAAGAAAGCAGGGCCCCGAGCAGGAGCCGTGGCCCCAGGACCGGGTGTGTGCACGCGGCCCAAGCTCCAGGCTTGCCGTGGGCAAGTGAAACGCGCAGAGCCCTACCAGGCCATGCTGCCGTGAGCCGTGTTGTCGAGGTGACAGAGCAGCTCCAGCGTGTGCGCAGGGCTTGTGGAATCGTCGGGGGACTCGTGGCCGCCGGGCTCCAGCTCCTTCGGCATCCTCCACACGGCCGCACACGTCAGGACTTTGCTGTCTGAAGCTGAAGCAACAGAGGGTCATGTCAGCAGAGCGCGGTGCACGGCCACGGCGCACAACCACAGTCTCCGCGGCGCCGCACACCCACCCCGCCGCAGACACAGGGCAGGTCCGCTCCGTAAAATATTCACACCCACAGGCCGCAGAGAGCCAGCGGAGCGAGGGGCTCAGACCCTGCTCGCCAGTGGAACAGCCACTGCTCCCCGCCCGCAGCCACCTCACCCCTGCTGCCTCGTGGCAAAACCATCATTCTGTTGAGAAGAAAATTTAATTTTCTTCAAAATCGATTGCCTTCGGTCCTTCCTCCATGGATTTTCAACACAGGGAGCAAAAGGTGGGGGTGGGTGTGCGGCGGACACAAACACCGAGTGCAGCTTGGGGCCACGGTGGGCACAGCTGCAGGACAGCCCCAGCTGCGGGAACCCAACACCCACAGGGTTGCCACCGGAGCCCAGGGTGCTAAGGCGAGAGCGCGTGGGAGCCCCACATGGACACGCACACAGTGTTGTCCTGCCGCGGCCTGGTTCTCCAGGAGGAGCACAGCCCAGCACCCGAAGGCACCCATGGACACAGGGTCTCCCCCAGCCAATGGTGGCTGCTCACTGCCCACCTCCTGGAGTCCTGACACTTGGTTTTCAAGGTGCCCCAGGGATCTGAATTTGCAGAACACTTTGAAATGTCACCATGTGGATGAGGAAACTAAGCTTAGGTAAGAAAGACCAGGGATACCTGGCTTTAGGGAACATGCCAGGAGCCAGGTCTCTGCCCCTGTACACGACATTTCAGTAAGACAAAAAAGAGAGAACAAAAAAAAAAAGATGTAACATTATGTGATAAACATGTAATCATAAATTCCTGAATACAAATCCTGTCCAATGTGCTTTCCATTTAGGTCCAAACTGCACATGTGCTGCACACCTTCCCTTCTGAAGGCCTTTAGTACGTGACGGCGGAACGAGGAAGACGTCCCTGCTCTATGTCACAGCGACGTCGGGGGAGCGCCGTGAGGGGACGCGGAACAGAGAGGACACTGCGCGTGTTTCCCACGTGAAATGAGAACACGGCAGGGCCGCCCCCACACCGGGAGTGTCCCATGTCTCAGCTCTGTGGTCCTTCCACCCAAACACCAGCCAGGCAGACACCTGGCTTCACGGGTCGGCTAATGACCACCGTCACCCACAGTCAGAGGACGGGGGGTGGGCAGGCTTTCTGCCAGGGCTCTCAGACCCCAATCTCGGCGCTCATCTCACATGCCGCTTGCTGAGCCATATGTATACACACCATGTCAGCCTTCCCATTTTACACCCAGGGAAATGCGGCATGCCCTGGCTTTTCTACAAGAGAGACGGATTTTCCTGCGGAAACTTCCAGGCACCCAGTGTTGCTGCAGAGCCTGTGAGGCCGTAGCATCACTCTTAAAATATGAGGATTTCCACCTTCAGAGAGGGCTGGCAGCGCTGGGGCAGAAAGAAATAAAGTCTGCAACATCCACCCCGTATGGCACAGATGATACGAGTCACCCTCAATGCCGGGGAAAAGAACTGTGTAAGCTGCACAGGGACGGAGCCACCAGGTGAGAACTGGGCACAGCTTCCATGCGGGAGGTGCGCACAGCCTGTCTGCAGCAGAGTCCTCACAGACCAAAGTCCTCCTCTGGGCAACTCTGCTCAGGTGTCAGCAAGGGCAGCCTGTCCCTAGAACTGCTTGCTCACCCAGCACACAGAGCAGTTGGGGGTGAGACATTAAATGCTTTTCCCTCGAGAAGAGTAATTAGATAAGAATGCTTTGTACCGTGGCTGCTAGCTAACACCATACTAGACGCCCTGACTACTTCATATGGCGAGGAAAAGCAAAGGTTTAAGACGAGGAGAAGAAGAGATCAAAACACCACTACTTGTTAATAACAATGTAGGTAGAAAACTTAAGACAATCTGCACTCTACTGTTAGAAACAAAACAGGGAATTTAGCAAAATTGCTGAACACCAAGGTGATATATAAAAATTAACTGGATATCTATAGATTAGCAACAAAAATTTAGAAATTTTTAAAAAATATTAAGTCACATGAAAAAACCAAATATCCTATAAATCTCAAACTACAGAGGTGCAAGATGTGTATGTGGCAGAACGAAAACCATGGCTAAGAGGAAGTCAAGGCCTGCACATGGAGGGTATACCATGTCCATAGACACCTTCACTGCTGTAAAGCATCCAGGAATCTTCAAGTTCCAAAAGCTTTTGGATAGAAGCCAACAACCCGCTCCTGAGGTTCTACATTTACACAGAGATGTGAACTGCCCGCACAGTCGATGGAGCCATCATGGAGAAGATCGGAATCGGCTGGCTCACCAGTCTGCGACTACTCTGGTGTCGGCACATGGGTGAGGGGACCAGAGAAAGAACATGCAACCTAGAAACAGACCTTCCAAGGACAGCCAGCTGACTTATAACAAAAATGCTGCTGTGCTGGAGTGCAGGTCTGTTCAGGAAAAGATGCTACGTTAGTTGTATATTCATATCTCATAACATACACAAAGACCAACCCCAAACAGACTAAAGACCAAAATGTAAGAGACAAACTAATCCACAGTAGAATATCCTCACAACCTTAGGATAAGCAAAGATTTCTTAAACTGGGCAGAAAAAAATACTAATCATAACAGAAAAGACTGGTAACAAAGACCAGATTAAAATTAAGAGCTTCTATCTACCAAAAGACACTGAACTTCACAAAATTAAATACTTGGAAAGAATGATGGGGAACAAATGAAACAACGGCTACCTCGGTGGCTCAGTTAGTTAAGCATCTGCCTTCAGCTCAGGTCATGATCCCAGGGTCCTGGGATGGAGTCCCAGGTCGGGCTCCCTGCTCAGTAGGGGGCCTGCTTCTCCCTCTCCCTCTGCTGCTCTCCCCACCTCATTCTCTCTCTCGCTCTTTCTCTCTCTCTCTCTCTCTCTCAAATAAATAAATTAATTAAATAATTTTTAAAGAAAAAATAAAGCAAAACTGGAAGAAAATATTCATAATACATATACCTGAGAGAGGGCTTATATCCAGAATATACAAATAACTCTTACAATTTAATAACACAAATAACCCAATTTTTTAAAAAATGGCAGAAGACTGAATCTGACACTTCACAGAAGAAAACATGAATGGTCAGCAAGCACCAGAAAGGATGTTCAACATCAATTGTAACTGTAGAAGGCAAAATAAAACCAAAATGAGATACACTACACACCTACCAGAATGGCTAAAATTTAATTCTCAAAAGATCAACAATACCAAGTATTGGCAAAGACATAGAACAACGGGTCTGTCACAGATCACTGGACACAGTGTAACACAGCACACTACGGACAACACTTGGCAGTGGACAATTCAGTTACCAGGTAACCCAATGATTCCACTCTTAGTGCTGAGACTGTCACAAAGTGTGACTTGTTGATAACGAGCATTGTGGCCACTCCTGATTTCGGCAGCGAAACCTGGCCCCACAGCAATAGTGGCCTGGAGATGGTATGTGACTGCCAGAAGTCAGGGGTAGCAATTATCATAATGACCAACAAGGCAGCACGCCAGCCAAGGGAGGCCAACTGGCCGAGTTGTGGTGACAGATAACAAGAGACAGCATTCCTAGGAGCAAAACAGATGGTCTCTCACCAGAGCACAGCCTGCCTAATGAGTGCATACACACATACACACCCATTCCGAGGACACATCAATGGAGGAGCAGGAGGCTAAGGGAAGTCACTGCCTTAAACGTCATGACTCCTCACCCAGACCAGACCAGACTTCAGACCTAAAACCCACTGACAGAAAATGTGGCCAAATCCCCAGGAATGAGGAACCCGTAGTGCCAGGGCAAGTGCCTTCCTGATGATTAGCCCAGGGTGCACCCAAGGCCTGCTGCCCCTTGGTGGTGGCCACACAGCGGGCAAAGGGTAGTACCCAAGTTCGAGGCCTACTGAACACAAGGTCTGAGACCCAAAGTGTCCTGTCCCCTGTTAGGGTGGGGACCTAGGGGGCCGGGAAATAAACAAAGTCCCGGACACAGCCTGGTCACAACAGGTCTCCTGGGTCTGCGGACCCGGCCAGGGCTCACGTCCACAGTCCGCGAGGGTGTAAAACAGGGCGGACGCTGATGCCCCACCCCATCACAGGCCGTGGAGACGCATCTACGTCAAGGATCGAGAGCACGGAAGGGCCTTGTTGAACTGGCCAGCTGGCCTCAGCACCAAGTCAGTGGGTCCCGCGGAGGGTCTGCGGGCCACTCCCTGCTCAAAGGAGCACCTGCTCCCAGCTGCGGCGCCGAACTGAGGAGCTCACCAGCCTTGGGTACGTGCCGCGCGGACACTGGCCTCCAAACCCCTTCCTTCCCACCCCATGAAGACAAGCGACTGAAGCTATCCACGCTTCTGGGAGAGAAGCTCTTCACGTGGTTTTGCTGCAGAACCGTGAGCACCCCTACTTGTTGTCACAGCCTGCTCCAAAGACATCTGGACACCCTGCAAAATTGAGCCCGAGCCCTGACAGTGATGGCCTCACACTGCGTGCAGCAGACCCCGGCCAGCGGGTGGGAGATAGCCTGCAGAGCTGCAGGACCTGACAACCAGGCGAGGTTTGAGGTCCGCTGCACCCGACATCCAAAAGGAAGCGGCACACTTCCTGAGGGCCTCCTTACCCTGGAGCCGACACGCTCTGCATCTGGGGACACCCCAGGCCAGTCCAGGTGCTTGGCAACACGGCGAGCTGCCGGCCGCACGGGAGTAAGGGCTAGAGGGCTCACACAATCTGGAGGACATGCTGGGGTGGCAGTTGTCAGTGACAGAAAGGGGACAGCAGGGGCTTCCTGGGAAGAATGTCAGGGTTCCAGAGAATGACATGCTTTTTAAAACACTGCTCTAGCCATGCTTCTGGGCCCTCCCAGGTGGACCAGGGGGCACCAAGGGACCAAGCGTCACTCATTACAGAGCGCCATCATACCCGCCAGGACACAGTTAAGCAGGACCACAAGGCACGGGACAACTCCACAGACTCCTGCTATGTGGTTCTGCGTCCCCAACACAAGAACACACGGGCCCGGGGAATGGGTACTTCTACATGACACTGTGTCCCAACACAAGAAGCTGCGGGCCTGGGACCTGGGTTTTTCTGCATGGTGGCATGTCCCTAATACGAGAACCCACAGCCCTGGGAACCAGGAGCGAGAGCAGGGCTGAGCCCACCTGCTCTTCCCCTAGGACCCAAAAGTCCCTTGTGCTTCCTGTGCTCCTAACTTGGGCCACACAGGATCAAAGGTCCTAATTCCCCTGGGGGTTGGGAGGAGCTCTTCTCAGGGACAGAGCAGGAATACCTTCAAGCCACAAGTGACAACGGCCAACATGCCACTGAAATTTTGTGAGTGTTTGCTAGGTGGCAATAAGTGACTTCTAAAACCATCTGGCCTCTAGCTATAATTCTCTGTGCCTGTACTTGCCCCCCTTTGGAGATGAGAAGACAGAGTTGGGTGAGCATCAGACACTGCCCACAAGGACGCCAATCGTACTGGAAGGCTGAAGTAGCACGAGCACAAGGTGGGCAGGTGCCTTGAGAGAGGTCAGGTCAGGTGCGGCAGGGAGGAGCGCGCCTCCCATACGGAGCGGGTGAGTTGGCCACAGCCCCAGGGGGACTTGGGGCACGTGGAAGTGGACATAGGCAGTCCGCAGGTGGGGTTAAGAGCCCAGTGGCTTTGGAGGGTCGAGAAAGGCCAAGAGTTCAATTTGGGACGCGGTACAATGAATGAAAGCCGTAAGAAGTGAGGTCTGACGCCCTGCAGGACGGACCAGGAAGGGCATGGAGACGAGCGGAGGGCTGGAGAGGGTCTGCTCTGGACAGCAGCGTGGGGACTGTCGGGTCTGAGTGAGGGCACAGGGCCTGGCAGGGAGAGGACATGCTCCATCAAGGCCAAGAAAACCAGGCCCAGCTCCACACTTAAGAGCAGACGATCCGGCGTCAGTGTCAAAGACGCGCTGACCAGGAAAGAGGCCGGCAGCCTGAACACGAGTCAGGAGCCTCACTCAGGCAAGACACGGGCACAGCCACAAAACCACCAGGCAGACAGTGCGAGAAGAGAGCACACCGTTTCCATTTTAGAAGCCCCAGATGCACACTCCTACAGCGCGGCTGCCACGCTGGCCAGAAGGAGCGCAGCCTCCAGAACCACCATGGCCCACTATGGCGTCCACACAGCACAGGGACACTATGGGTACAGCACATTTGGACCTTCTTCCGCAGGCACCGTGCACGGGGCCTGAGTGCAGCGTGAGTGAAGGCTCTCCAGGGCGGGACAACAAGGGAGCTGCCCAACCCAACTGGGGACACTCCACGGGGTGGGGAGGCCGTGGGGGGCCCCTGAGGCAGGCTGCCCCTGCACAAACCAACAGTGACAGAACGACGACTCGAGGCAGCGCCCAAGTCCATGTCAGACAGAAAGAAAACCGCACTAGCTATGCTTGCAAAATGTAGAAAACCATACATTTTTCTGAAAATCGATAAATAAAAGGAAAGAAGTTTGAGGAAATTTCTAGCATATGGAAAATTTATCTGGATTTTCTGAAAGATTATAAAATTTTGTTACAGAATTTACTCTGAAAATATGATGGGCCGCGGGTGAGTCCAGAATTCCTTGAGGAGATGGAGCCCCTAGAGATCACCCCGAGAAAGACCACAAAGTGACATCGTGTGCTCTCCAGGCACCCGCCAACACCACCCACCCTAGAAATGCGCAAATGTACAAAATCTGAATAAGCAGTGCGCTTTGGGTCCAAGGAACATGGTAGGCATCATCAGAAACTCTCCGAATCCTCAGAAGCAGCTGAAATTGAAGGTAAACAGAACTAAGTAAGAAACGCCAGAGTCTGCCCATCGAGACATGCAAACTGGTTCTGAAACTCAGAGGATTTTCATGTCTGCACGCATCTCGACAGAGCATTCAACGCAAATCCAGCAGCTGTCAAAGAAACTAAGGTGCTTTTAAGAAGGAAACCCCGACTTTTAGGAGGAAATGCTGTAACAACCAGCAAGGCCTTCTGCTTTTCTCCCTCCTGTCCATGCGTGTCCTGCAGGGAGGCCCTGTAGTGCCCAGGTCGCTATCGGAACGACCGCAAGCCCCACAAGGGCAGGCCCACCATCCACAAGAAAGCAAGCCCACGGCGCAAACCACAGAGATCGCAGCCACGTAAGAAGGGAAGGCCCACACCACACGCAACGAACCGCACCCCCCCGTTCTGTGACCCGGGAGACTGAGGTCCATGAAGTCAACGGCCGCCCCCGGGTGGCAGAGTCAGACAGGAAACGCCGTGGCCTGCCTCATCTACAGTCCACGGCTTCGGAGGAAAAAATACCAAGTTGTGTCCTGAAGGCCAGTCGGACGCCACTGACTGTTCCTCACGTGGAACGCATGAGCTGGAGGCACTTAATGAGATAAAGAGATAATCGGGGCCAATGAATGGAAGAGCCTGCCTGGGGCTGCCAACAGCGCCCGCAGACTGCGCGCTTGCTGTAAGGGATTACCCGGTCCAGGCTTAGAGGAATTCAAAGGAGATTAGGGCCTTTGTAAGCCTGAATAGCCGCTCCAGCCAGCTCAGCTAAAGGGCTAACGGTGCCCAGGCCCGGGACATAATCTGATCCCCAGCCGGAGGGGAGGGGCTTCCACCAGGCTCCGGGCAGGTGCACTCAGAATCCGGAAGCCGGGGCTATTTTTAGAATTCGACCTTCTCTGCGTCCTGCACAGGCACAGAAGGATGAACGAAGAGCTACCCAGCCCCACTAAGCACTCCCCTGGGGCAGGAGAGCTTGGGGCCGGGCCTGCAATTGCCTTCGACCCTGGCTTGCACACGCTTTCGGGCACGCCGTGTAGAGATCACAGACCCTGGTGCGCAGGAGGGCAGAACGACAGCGGGGAGCAGGATCTGGCCGTCCCCTCACCGCACGGGTGTGGGGCTCCTGCACCCGGAGAAGCTGAACCTGGTGCAGGGGCAGCAAGGAGCTCCCTGACCACAAGGACAAGGAGGGGTGGGGGAGGGGCGCCAGCCAGGACCTCAGAGACAGGGGGGTGCAAGAACCAAGGCCGCTCAGGGCATGTTAACCCAGATGGCTCTCTGGCAGTGGGTAAAGGGAGAAGAGACCCAGCCAGGCACCCAGTATCCCCGATCTGTCCCCCCGATCTGTGTAACCAGCGCAACCTGGCCCTGGGCAGAAACCTGCCTGGAGCCACCAGGAAGAGCCCCGCCCCTGGACAGGTCCAGTCCGCAGACCACAGCCCCTGCTCTCAGGGGGACCCCGGCCTCGTTGAGGAGGGACCCTCTAACACTGCTGCATACAGACAAGGTTGTCCTCCAAGCCTTCCCCAGGTCTAGGACGGCGGCCCCACGGGAAAGGGATGGAAGGCTCCAGACTTGCCAGAGCCCATGATGAGCCCAGTGGGTACCACTGGCCGACAGCCAGACCTGAGGACTCGTGGTCCCAGTCCAACTCACAGACGGCCGGTGGCCCGACCTGCAGCCGTCACCAGACTACTGAGCACACCCAGGGAAGGGACAGGCAGGCACGGGCAGGACCCCACCTACAGCAGAGCCGGGAATGACAGGAAGCATGACGGACGTCCCCCTCCCTCTCCAAACAGTCACCAAAGGCAGCACTGCGACGTCAGTGGGAATGGAGAGCTCGGGTCACCACTGAAGTCTTGGAAGATGCGGCCCGCTGACTTCTGTCAGAGCCACGGAGTCCCCGCTGGGCCTGTGCAGCAGGCGGAGTTCTTGGAGAACGACAGTGGCTTGTGACAAACTTCCTCGGGGACACCAGCTGCTGCCGTCTGTCGCACAACCCTGCAGCCCCAGCTTCTGAGACTCAGATCCGGGCGGGGGCCGGGGGGGCTTTCTCCTGGAACCATCTGGAGGGGTCGCCAGCAGCCGGCTCCACCGGCAGCAGGGACAACAGTCCCGGCTCTGGCAAACCTACACCGGGCTCACGGCTCCCCACCAGAACCTTGCCCAGAGGGGGCACACCTTGCTCCAAATCCTGCCCCTGCCTGTGTCTGTAGGGCCAGGAGCTGAGAAAGATGTGTGCCTCAAAAGTGATAAGGAAGGACAGGGCCGTCTATGAGCGGGACCACATAGCCACAAAGCCTGCAGTCCAGGCACCTCAGCCCTTCCTGGCTGGGCGCCCGCTCGCAGATGCCCTTTGGGCCCTGCTCTGTGATAAACCACGGGGCTCTGCTGCAATGGGGTCCCATGAGCGGCACACTCTGAGGGTGTCCAGGAAGCTCAGCCCCTGAATGGGCCCAGGTCCTTGTCTCCCCATGACCCGCCGCCCTGGCCTGGCAACAACCTTCCCAAGGCGCGCAGACACAGAACGGGTGCTGAGGCTCCACGCCCACACAGCTCGGTGTGAGACCTCACGTCCAGGCTGGCGCTCTGGTTCCCAGGCCCCTGCACGGCCCCTCTGCACCCCACCCATAGTCTCACTCCCCACATTCCTGGGCACACCACACCCTGCTAGGACTGCTGGGACCACCTGATGCCAAGGGCGGCCAGTCAAATTCAGCACCCCACTTCCACGGCCACAGCTGCAGGCTGAGCCACGCCTTCCCCTGCACCCCTCCTCCTGACATCCAGCAACATGCGCCCCGACATCCAGGCATGTGGCCCCCCAATATCCAGCAGTGTGTGCCCCCTCCCCTAATATCCCATAGCCTGAGCCACGCCTTCTCCAGTACAGTCTGCACCCCTCCACTTTCCCTCCTCAGGTCTCCGACTGAGTCCTAGGGTCCAAGAGTCTTCTGCCCTTATTAGTAATTCCTTATACCAAAAATCCCTCTCTGCCGTGCTAGCTGGGGTCCACCTGCTGACCCAGACAGCACCTGGGGACCTCATCCAAATGCTGCATCACAGGGAGAGCGCAAGGCAGGGGCATGGGGTGGAGAAGGCTGTGGAACCCCAAGTGGCACTCCTGAGGGTCCGGCCATCTGGACCATGTTGGGGGTGACTTCACCACTAGGAAGCCCAACTTTGGTGGCCTTTTTGAATCTGGGAGGTAGTAGGTGACCTGCTGAGCATGGGTTCCCAGCCCAGCAACCTGTCAGACTCAACCCTCAGTGGAGTTTAAACTAGGAGACGTTCTGCTGTCGGCCCAAGCATGGGGCCCCACTGGTGCTCGCAGTGTCCAGGACAAACATGACCACAAAGAGCCTCGGGCAAGCCCCCCCGGCGGAGTCCCCGGCCAGACCCGGAAGCCCGCGGCTGAGCAGTGCCGCTTACACATGCCATCACCGGCTTCCAGGGAACAGCTCCAGGCCAGCTCCTGGACCCCCGGACCCTGGAGGGCAGGAGTGGACCCTGATCGCTGGAGGCAGACACTGAGCGCCAAGTCAGGCCCGTCACAGAACGCGTGTCATCTGATCCACCGCGCCGCCAGGAGAACAGACACCGCCAACATCAAGTGGGAATTCTGCGCATTCCAAACAAAACCGGGCCCAGGCAGGTCCTGAAACCAGCGGGTTCCCAATCCGGCGGCGGCACTGCCACTGCTCTGGGGACAGTCCCCCGATCCCAGAGGAGCAGCACCTGCCCTGGGCTTACAGACTGCTCCGCCCAGACATGGGGTGCCAGGGGTGCCCTACGCAGCCGTGTCTGAAAGGAGAGCACATGCCCGACGGTACCCACTGCCCGGGCGGGCGGGTGGGCAGAGACACGGCCGCGTGAGCGTCTGCACAGAGGCCTCCGCCGTGGCCTCGCAATCAGGCTTGTCAAGAAGAGAAAAGCAAAGCCAGGAAACAAAGCCGCACAGGTGGGCGGCTGAGAAGCGGCGGAGCATGAGTCTCCCCGCCCCACACAAAGGCTCTCGGTGGCGTCTCGGCCACAATGGAGGCTCGCAGGAAGTCCACCACCCAGACATCGGCCATCCCCGCCATGCCCCAGGTGCCGGTTCCCAGAACATCACCACGTGCGGGGAGCGAGGCGCTTCCGGGAGGAGAAGACCGTGTCCCACCGGCAGCCCCTTCTGGCCTGAACGCCCCGACCACTGTATGAAATGCTCCTTCGGAAACACCTGGCGTGGCTTCTTGATCCAACGGACAACCTCACCCAGTCTCTGCGAGGCGGTGCTGTTACCCGCTGACCAGGAATGGAGACGACACAGTCCGCGTTGTGCTGCGGCAGTGATGCCCAGGACAGAGCTCGTGACGGCCACAAGGCAGCGCGAGGTCCCCATGCGAAGCCCAGGAAGGAAGTGAGGGTTTAAGATTATTTCTCTCATGGGCTCCTGGGGGGCCTGTTGGTTAAGCATCTAACTCCTGCTTTCAGCTCAAGTCGTGACCTCAGGGTCGTGAGGCTGAGCCCTTGTCCAGCTCCGGACTCAGCACCGAGCCTGCTGGAGATCCTCCCTCCACTGCTCCCCTGCTTGTGCACGCGCTCGCTCTCAAATAAATAAATACATTTCTTCTTAAAAAGATTATTTTTCTCTTTCAATAGGTTTTCAGCGTTTTCTTTCGGTTATCCACTTTCTAGATTCTGCGGCTTCTGACTCCAACAGTACAGCCGACTGAGCCTCTTGAAGAGAATGATGCTTCTATAAGACACTCATCTATATTTTTAAATGCACAGTTATACTTTCAGGAAAGTGAATCGCTATGATCAGGAGCAAACACTAAAGCTGTTGTTGAAGCCAGTGACGTAAGCTACAGCTGCCCGTTCCGTGTCTGCCTCCCCTGGGAGTCCACAGGCCACACAGTGTGCAGGAGACACGCACGCGGCCCTCCAAAGGGAGCGTATTGGGGCTGGGATCTTTGCAAAAGTCTGGACTCCCGAAGGGCTACTTTCTCATTAGGAGAATGAACTGGCAAAGAGTCCAGAGCTCATGGTTATCTCAGCCATGGCCCTGAGCACACAGCAGTCTACTTGAGACTTTATCCTGCTCTGGTTCTCACAGAAATCTGCATTTGAATTTAGCACCACTGGTATCCCGGGCGGGGAAATCCTGGGCAAGAATTAAACAAGAAGCCCCAGTCGTTGGCAGCCCCGGCACGCTCCGGGTGACGCTAACCCCCTGGAAGAACGCGCCCCGGGCCGGTCCCTCAGGATCCCTGTAGGTTCCGAGCAGCCCAGTAAGGCGCTTGCAATGGCACGAGATAAAACTCACACTGACAACCATGTGTCTGAGCATGAGTGGCCAGAAAAGGGAACCCCCGAGCACGAACGCCAATGACTTCAGACACTAGAATCTTTAAAATACTGAGAAAAAATGATCAAGAGAAAAAGACCACCAAAATTCACCAGGAAGTTTTTTAACAGAACCAAATAGAATGCCTAGAAATAAAACACGACTATTGAAGTAAACATCTCCATTGGCAATTTTACAGCAGATTGGGAACAACTGGAAGAATCAGGCCCTCGGAGGCGCCTGGGTGGCTCAGTGGGTTAAGCCGCTGCCTTCGGCTCAGGTCATGATCTCAGGGTCCTGGGATCGAGTCCCGGGTCCTGGGATCGAGTCCCGCGTCGGGCTCTCTGCTTGGCAGGGAGCCTGCTTCCCTCTCTCTCTCTCTGCCTGCCTCTCTGTCTACTTGTGATTCCTCTCTGTCAAATAAATAAAATCTTTAAAAAAAAAAAAAAAAAAGAATCAGGCCCTCGGAATGGAGGTATGAAGAAGTGGCCGGAGGGTGGCCAGGATGTACAGATGGAGACGTGAGGGGGCGCCCAGCGCTGCCACGCAGCCCCGGAGGTGCAGGGGGAAGCAGAGGCTATGGGAGAGGTCGGGGAGGGAGTGGTCAGTCCACACAATCTAGAAGGACTCTGGAGTCAGACAGCTTAACGGTGTCTGAGAGCTTTCTTCGATGTACTGAAACTAAAACTGGATATCGCAGGCGACATTATATGGGAATAATTTATGTGAGAATGGTGAGGCAGAAGCAGGAGACTCCGCTCAGTGACACTGCCTGGACCCGGCGTCAGGGACGGACAGCATCCCAACGGAACACAGCGAGGGGCAGTGAGCACCCGTGGCAGACACAGCACGCTCACTATGTGCCCGTCTCCAAGGTCCTTCCCGAGCATGGGCTGATGCCTCCGCCTCACAGCCCGACAACGCAGGGACATCTCCCTCACCCAGGCGTCTTTATCATCTCTCCTCTTTTTCTGTTTGAACCATTTCATTTATTTATTTGCGAGAGAGAGCAAGCGAGCGTGAACAGACGGTATCTCCAGCGACTCCACGCTCAGTGCAGAGCCTGACGCAGGGCTCAACCCCATGACCCTGAGATCGTGACCTGAGCTGGAAGGAGGCGGACATTTAACTGACTGAGCCAGTCAGGTGCCCCTGGTCTCCATTCTTTTCACTCAAGTGACCAAAGCCCAGGGGACGGGTAAGGTCCACAGTGATACATGCAGGGTCACCTGGGTCGGCTCTGCCACCAGGCAGGCCCCAACCCATGACCACACCCGCCTTCCAGGGGCCAGACAAGCTCAGAGAAGTGACCCACGTTCCCAGCCCGCCGGCGTGTCCGTAACCTCAGGGACTAGGGCAAGGATGCCGGGCAGCTGAAGGAAAGCACATTTAAAAGGTCGGTTCGGACACAGGCAGGGGCACCTCCTCTCCCTCGTTCTGGGTCTAAAAGGAAGTGTCTAATGCTCCTTGTAGGACAGGCCCACCCGCCAGGGGTGGAGACACGTCAGCTTAGGCAGGTCCAGTCTCCCCAGAGCGCTGCCCAGCCCCCTGCCCCCCCGGGAGCTCTTGGCGTTGTCCTCACTCACACTTCCCGAGCATGCCCGGAACATGTGCACGTGTAGCAGGACGTCCCCAGCCCCGCCGCCGTGTCCCCAGGCCCTGCAGACGCACGTCCATGGCCCCGTTGTGCCCGGGCACTGGAGTTCCTGCTGCAGATGTCCTCCAGGGGACCGCTTCTCCGCAGCTGTGGTCAGGAATGCGCCTCCACTCCCGAGCCGGCTCCCAGAAGGGACACCCACAGCGCTGTCCCCTCTGTCCACAGCCCTGCCTAGCGGGACACACAGCACCAGCACTCCAGCAGGATGTGGCCAGGCCTAGCCCACCCTCTCCATCATGACTGCCAAGCCCATGGCTGGGCCAGGGCTGCTTCTCTAGGAGGCAATGGGCTCTGACCAGACCTGGGTTGTTGTCTGACTACCAGCGAGGTCTGCTCATCTCAAGAACCCAACTACAGAGAACCTGCTCTTTCTAGGGATTAAGCATCGGAAGCTGGGGATCCACTCCTGTGCCAGCATCCACGGCACGCTGCCCAGCCTCACTCCCCCTGACGGCCTCCTCGCCAGCCACATGGGCACCCTGGGACCTCCGGCAGACCTCATCACTAACAGTGCGCTCAATCCACGTGCAGTCACTCACTTCTCGGGACCACAAAAAGGCAACAGGGACACTTGATTGGTGTCCCAGTGTTTGGTCTCTGGACAGGGACCAGCCACAAGCCCATAAAAACAGGGAAGACAGTGAGTCATCCGCATCAGGTCGAGTAAATGGCGCGTGCTACCTTCTGCAATGGGATCCCGAGATCGCCATCAACTACTCTGGCACCCACTTGTGTCGGAAAGTCGTTAATACCCCCAAAACACCTTCATACCTTCTCTCAGATAATGCAGTGATTTGCTGACTGATGTGTTTAGGTTTCTACTATGCGCTCCAAGCTAAAACATCGAAAGCTCGCTCCTAAAAATACCAGTCCACACGGCTTCTCCATAGAAACACTTAGCGTGTTCGGTAATCGCTGGGGACAGCGGGCAGAGAGTTTGCACACGGCGGGGCACAGGGAGGCGGCGCTGAGCCCCAGCCTCAGCTCAGCATGGGTGTAGCTGGGCACCAGGGTCTGCTCTGCAGCTCCAGGAGGACCAAGGAGGTGGAAGATGGAGCACATTCACGACACACCCATAAGACATGGGGGGTCGCACGGTCCCGGGAGAGCAGGGAGGACGCAGCAGCTGCGTGACCCGCGGACGGCAGGCACACACAGCCGGCGCCACCACAACGGCATCGCCCTGCACCCACGGCACAGGGATTTCAGAGCGGTCTCCTGTCACTGCGTTCCGTGACCCGGGAGCAAAGCAGTGGCAAGGACCCAGCTCAGCAGATGTCAGAGAGCCGACCATCTGCAAGGAGCTGGCCGTGAGGAGGGGCAGAGCGGTGACAATGCACAGTCTGTCCAGGCTCACCCTGTTCTAGGAATTACCCGGAGACAAGAAAGTCAAGTACTGTGCTTCTCTCTTTTCTTTCTGGCTTTTTAACTTCGGGGCGCAGGGGGAAGGTAAGAAGGAGACTTTGGCCGTAACTCCAGGGCTCTCTCTTTGCACCATGTCTGCCCCGTGTGGCAGACTCCCCTACAAACACTGCACGACCACGGCATCTGCACGGGGCGCATCTCCCACCCCAGGTGCGCCTTGTGCCTTTATCACCGCGTCTGTGGAAGCAAATGTGTCCGTCCCTGCCGCACACAGGGTGGATGGCCTCCTCCCCACACTGCCCAGTCTGTCCCACTCAGAGTCACCTGCTGTGTGAGTGGGACGAGGAGCCGCCCGGCCCCCAGTAGACAGACGCCACCTCCACACCTGTCTGTCCTTCTTCACCTGGCTCGGCTCCCCCTGGACTCTGAGCTCCAGGATGGCGGGGCTGCGCCTGCCTGGCGGGTAGGAAAGGTCAGTGGATATTAGCTGGGGAAGTCTGCTTGCCTTTCCAGGTCAGGGCAAATGCCCCATCTGACTTGCCTCTCAGAAAGCAAGCTGTCTGGGGAGGCTGCCTGGCACGGCTGCCTGAATGCAACACAGGCTCAGCAGGTTGACGGACCTGCTTCCTCTAGCCCCCAAGGCCCACCCAGCTCAGCTGTGTGTGCAGGGCCAGGGTGCTAAGATCGCAGACTCCTTGCTGTCTGCAAGGGGCCCTTATGGCTTCCAGGTCACTGCAGTCCCACTGTGTGCCCCCAAGTCATGCCTAGAAGGCGCCCACACAGTGGCCGCTGCCCCCTTTCCTTGGCCCCTCTTCCTGGTTCATGCATATTCTGTCACTTCTCTCCTGCTCCAGGGGCTACGCACAGCTGTGGGGCAGCTTCCTGCACAGGGAGCCCAGCAGAGGGGATGGGTCAGGGCAGTGTCCGTGCACACAAACACCCCGCCCCCAGCCCATGCACCAATCCCGTGCTGGCCCCGAGGGCGGGGCTCCTCTCCTCTGCGTGTGTATCTGCATCAGTGCTTGGCTTACACTCATCGAAAATCTACCCAACGTGAAGCCTAGAGGACGTACATTTGTCCACTGCCCCCCACAGGCCCTCCAGTTGCCAGTGGGCCTGCCCAGCTCCTGATGTCCCATCAGCCAGGAGGCCAGGGGGTGTGTGCGGACATCACCAGCCCCAGTGGCCGGCCTTGAGGGGGAAGGAGAGGGCAGGGAGCAACTCTGAGGAAAGAAATCATTATGAAGCACGAAACAGACTGGCGACTGGTCCCCAGGGAATTATCCTCTTTATGAAAAGGAAAAATAAAACTAAGCTAAATGACAAGGAAATGCAAATGGAAGGAAGCAGTCTGAGTGACAAGAAGAAAACAATGAGGAGGTTCAGAAATCAAGTCCTCAGCCCCAAACGGTCGCGTGATCCCGTCGCGAGCACCCAGCCCCGGGGAGCGCGACCTCATGCACCTCAAGGACGTTCTCGTTAGGCGGCCGATTCCAGAACAGAACCTGATTTCGTTAAGTCACGACGCTCAGTGTGAAAGGACTCCTGTACGCACCTGTCTGACTGCCCAAATTAAAACCCAATTTCAAAACAAATTATCTTCATTTCCCGTATCTTTTCAAAAGTCATTGTGATTACTTCAAATTCCTACAGATGGGTCAGAAAAAGAGAAAAAAATAGAAACAACGAATGCTCTTTACAGAAATGAAGTACTAAAACCAAAGCTCGCATGAAACGCGCAGGGCCCGAACTGAACACAGAGGACCCTGCGCTAATTAAATTGAGTCGGCGTCAGATGGCAAGGCCCACTTCGAACACCAGACGCTTCATCAGGCGGAGCGCCTGAAAACGGGGATTCTGTGTTCAGTACGGCGAGGGGTGACCAGTGAGGACAGTGGGTCCAGCATCTTTTAGAGCAGGAAATCCCAGCCAAGTCAACTAAGTCAGCTCATGGAAACTCAAGGGCACACCCCATAAATACCATGGACAGGTGAGCCCGCGCGGGCCTGGTGTAAGCACTCGAGGCCCTGCGCCCACGCCAGGAGACCCCTCCCCACAGAGCCCTCCCGCAGCCCCAGGCCTGCCCTGCAGCAGCTCGCACAGCCCAGCCCAGGACGCGGTAAGGGCTGCTCCTGGCCACACATCCTGTCACCCTGGGCTCAGCAAGGGAACCCATTCTCTGCGCCTTTTGTCGGGAGCAAACACGAAACCCCTGGCGCGCGGCAGACGGCTGAGCGTTCCCTCCCTCTCGCTCCCCTGCACACACCTACCCACACCCCAACTGCAGGCCCTGACTGTTTAGTCCCCTGGTTCATTCCCTCGTGTTTAACCTTGAAACCCGGCTGCAAATGCTCTGACATCAGAGCCTACAGACGGTGGCGGGCACAGCGCCGGCTCCTGGCGGGTGTGTGCTTTGATGGGCTTGGGGGCAGAGCCAGCTGGCTGCGAGACGCCGTTGCCCGGGGAACGGCCACTGAAGTGTGTGCTCGAGTGGGCACGGAGGCTCTCGGCAGCCGCCACGGCCGCCGCTGTGCACGGGGAAGCCCAGCTGGTGCCCATTAATGCTCTCGGTGTGGCGAGGACGAGGAGCCAGTTCCAGAAGCCTGACTCTTCCCACTGACAAATAGGCTTATCTCACTGCCTCCCTAATGAACGTCCCCACCGCACCCACCCGAACAGAACGGGGAGCTGCAGAGAGAAGCAGCTCAAGGCTGTGCCCTAATTAAACAATGCCGGTCGGCTGAACACGAGGGCGCAGCCCTGCAGCCCGCGCAACGTTCCACCCCTTCACCTACTGGAAACTCCTCTTTTCTCTCTTCATTTCACTTAAAGTGGCTTAAAATGCAGGAAGAGAGCGGGGGTGAATTCTGGCTGCACAGAGGGAAAAGATGCATTTTAAACATCTACGTGAGCACCAACCTTTCTAAAATGCACAGGGCAACTGTTTGTGAAATTCTGGGTCTCCCCATGAGATGCAAAATTCCCAAATTCCTTGGGGGGCTCAATGACATTTTCCATACATCCACACTTCTGCTTTGACAATCTCCACGTGCTCAGGTGTCTACAAACACCAGCGGGGCTCAGGGTGTCCAAAGTGGGCAGTCCTCACACGATGGCCTGCCGCGGGCTCAGGACGGGGCGCCCGGCCCACAGCCCACAGTGTGGCGCGGTGCATCCAGAAGGAACACTGCCTGCCGCACACCTGATCGCCACCGGCCAGCCGATACACAGCCACGGCACGGTTCTGGAACCAAGGGATTGTGTGACGGGGAAAGCAGACTCCGGAGCAGGGAGACCTGCGTTGGAAGCGAGGGCTGACTGAGTTGCTCTGTGACCCCAAAGAAGTGCTTTCCCATCGCTGGCATGGGAATGACCTCTCCTCCCTGGGTGAGCCGCAGGAGGTGAAGCCCTAGAGGTCCGCACGGAGCGGGTGCGTGCCTGCTCCTGGCTCCTGCCCAGCTGCCACCGTCTGGGGGGTGGACGCCGAGGCATCGCGCGCGGGGGCATCTGCTGGCTGAGCCATCGCGCGCGGGGGCATCTGCGGGCACCCCCTTTCTCGCCCTGTCCGCTGGTCTGCCGTCGCACGCTGTCTCCCTCCTATCCTCCGTCTTGGGGAAGCCTGAGCTCCACGGAGCCACGCCTCTGCCTGCTCCCTTTCTGCGACCTGCCCTGAGCCCGTGGCTTTCTGGTTTCTTTGTCTTCCCCTCCTGGGCGAGTGGCCATTTTTAGAATGGCTCACGGGGATCTGGTTTTCCTGCCTTCGAGCAGCCTCCGTGGCTGGGGAGGCACAGGACTCACAGCCTAGGGTGCTATGACAGTGATGCCCATCACCTCTGATGGGAGCCTTCCTGAGCTCCGTCTCCCTGCAGGCGACACCCTCAGTGCGGGCTTCCCTCGGCCGAGGCGCAGGCTGTGGAGACAGAAGCAGGACCCAGTCAGCCTGCAGGTACGTGCAACCTGAGCACAGCGGGCTGCAGGGGAGGGAGACAGAGGGGGACAGGGAGGGCAGGAGCCCCTGCAGCTGAGCCACAGGGAGACCAAGGGTCCGGAGAGGCCGTCCGGGGATTACCTACAGACCCAGTGGGCCTTCCTGGGGAAGCTTCTCCGGAAGAAGAACTCAGACAAGAACAAAAGACGTGTATGTGTAGATTTCCAAGACAGCTTTGTTGATAAGAGCCAAGTATCCAATTTAAACGTCCATCAGAGAGGAATGGTCAAGCGCACAGGGACTCCATGCCACCATGGAAGCAACCCCAGGAAAGACAACTGCCAGCTCCTACCCGGTTCGCCAGCCGGCAGTCCTCCTAGGTTGGCCTGTCCGTGGCCCCAGGCTGCCGGCCTCCATCCGCCCGCTCACGTGGTACCAAACCCCAGCCCAGAAGGCCAGAAGAAGGGGGTGTGGGAGCAGGCTCCAACCACGCCCTGGGGCAAGCCTTGGAGTGTGGAGTTCGGACGGACAGGGGCCAGACACCGGATGGCCCCGGCAGCAGGCAGGGAAGCGGCGTGCCCTCTACCCGCTGACCGCGCTAGCAGACCCCGCCCTCCGCCTCGGCCTCAGTCAGGACTCGGGGTGCCCTCGTGCCCGAACTCAGAGACCCAGTGCTTCAACCTCGACACTCAGAACTGCTCCACATGAGCTGCAAGGCAGTGTCCCGAGTTCCGAAGGACAAAGGCCGCTGCCAACCACGTGGGACAGGCCCGCAGCAGGGGAGGGAGGCCCAGCTTTGCTATTACGCAGGAGCCACCGCCAGGGCTCCGAGGCCGGCACTCTTGCTTCTCTCGCTTGGGGACCTAGTGGCGTGGCGTGAGAAAGCCAACAGCCGTGGCGAGAGACCACACATGCGTGTTCTAGCTGCCGCCGCTCAAGCCTTCCCCACCCACAGCCTGTTTCAACCATGACGCACGGGAGCCACAAGCCTTCTGGGGACAACAGCTCCATCCTACCAGACCCGCCGGCCAGGCCCAGGCATCAGGGAGCAGAGAAGAACCAATCCTGCCGTGCCTGTCTCATTCCTGACCAGAGAAGCCACGTACCGCATAAAGGATTGCTTCCACTCAGCCAAGGCAACCCACTTACAAGGCAAAGGGCATCTTACAATGGCCACCATTCGGACGTCCACACGCGCCATCGATACCAGAAGTGCTGGTATGATCTGGTCACCGCTGGCCTCCAGTTGGTAGAGGCCACATTTCAGAAAGCCCAGGAGGTCCACAGAAGGAGGTGCACCATCCAGGAGGCCGTCCCGCCTGCTGTGTCCCAGAGACACGGGGAGACCTGGGGTGAGGGACACTCAGGGGCTCAGATCTGGAGATATAGTGGGCGGTCAAGCTCCCAGCACGCACGCGTCCTCCAAGATGTGTTCAGTCTTCGCCTCAGTGACCTGGGAAGCCGATCCGTAAGCCCAGAGAAAAGGCAGCATGGCCTTGGGGCCAGGATGCCCTAGACCTCCTTGTGCCTCACAGGGCCCCTTGCAGAGCACAGGCACCAAAACCCCACTGGCCATGCACCAGCAGAACGCCAGCTATTTTTGCGTCTGTCGGCCCGGCAGCCCCGCAGCTAGGTCCCTGACCTCCGTGAAGACGGAGGACTCGAAGCTCAGAGAGTAGCCGCCTGCCCGCAGGCCCCCCAGCAGTGAGGGGCAGGTCCAGACCCCGTGATTCAGGGCTCCACGGCCTCTGCAGGCCTCCTCAAGAGCAGGGTCAGGGTGTAGAGGCCACCGAGTGAAGACGCACTGACCCGCTCCCAGTGAATGTGAGCTCCCTGTGGGCAGGGTTCTAGGTCACACACATCCTGGTCTCTGGCATCAAGGCATCTGCCTGGCATACAGCAGGTGCCAACGGCCTCTACGGGGTGGAGGGACAGACGGATGCCGAGGGACACGTGCTCTGGCCGCCCATCCAGCATGGGATCCACCCACCCACTCTCTGACTGCCCACCTTCTATCAGACCCTCCACCTCCCTAAGGGGCAGACGATGCTGAGGGGGCCCCCACATAGACCCAAGCAGGGAAGGGTCCCATGTCCCTGCCCTCCAGTCACGACCCTGCCCCCCAGCTCTGTCTTAACCCGCACCTCCCCGGAGGCTCTGCCGCACTCCCTGCGTGCTCACATCACCCCCGAGCCCCTTCTTTTTCTCTCCACCGAGAGCCGTTCCTGCGAGGTGACCCAGACGTGCTGTGTGCGTGGTCACGGACAGGTGTGCGTGAACTCCTAGCACACGGCTCGGCTGCCATTCCAAGCCGCGGCTTTGTGGTGAGAGTATGAGAATCCTCTCGAAGCCCCAGGCTGGTGTGATGTGTTTGAGTGGGGTGAGAATCCGGGCAGAGGAACGCGCGGACGCGAAGGAGCTGGTGCCCCGGGTGGGGGAGGGCCGGGCCGCACGTGACCCTGAGACACTGCGCCCGACCTCTGCAAACAGACGCATTGTATGCAGAACCCGGAACCAGAACGGGTTTTCCTGACAGTTTGCAGGGAGGGGCTTTCTCAGGAGACTCCGGGAGGGGCCGGGGAGTCTGGATGGGCTTTTATTTCTGTCTGCTGGAGAGCGGATGTGATTGCTCTGCTTCTGTTGACTGTGGACAGAAGTCCTCTAAAACACAGATCACGGTCTCATCGAGAAACAAAAAGTGATCCAAACACTGGATTTTAAGCATATTTTGGGATCCATTTACTAGTTTCGGAGATTTCATTTAAATTACCTAACTCCTTGGAAAGTAACCACAGGAAAGACAAGCCGATGACTGTCAGGTGCCACATGTCGCAGTGGAGGAAGGGTCTACGGTCATTCGGTCTGCCTGGCCTGCAGAAAGCTCTTTGCTCTCTGCCCGTTAGTACCAAGCAGACAGTGGCCCCTGTAATGGAGGAACACTACCGGTAGGAAAGAGAAAGCACTCGCCAGCACAAAGCCAGGCCACCACGCGGTCCTGGGAAGAACAGATGCAGGAGGGAATCTGTTGCTAAGCAACAGGGCCTGCTCCCCCTCCCTCTGCGGGCCCTCAGGTGTCTGCGGGCGGACCTGTCAGCCAGGGATGGCCACCACTTGACTCGAGTGCAAACGTGCAGATCCCAGGGGACAAAACCCACCTTGCAACCGTCTGCGAGCTAAGCGGCCGCCCCGAGAGCAGGACCAGACAGCAGCATCACGAGGGCACATGCTCACCTCTGCGCCCGACCTCTGCAAACAGACGCATTGTATGCAGAACCCGGAACCAGAACGGGTTTTCCTGACAGTTTGCAGGGAGGGGCTTTCTCAGGAGACTCCGGGAGGGGCCGGGGAGGAAGGGCTCCCAGCTGGTGTACCCAGAAGGCAGCACCAGGGGAACACGTCCTAGACCACACCCGGAGATGGGACGCCACCCTCCCGCCGGCCAGGGTGTGGGCACTTCCCATCACCTCCTCTGATTACACAGGGGTGCTCCTGTGCAGCGCCCGGCTTGCGGGGGTCTAATCTAACCCACTGCTGTCCTCATCGGCAACGCAACTGCTCTATCCACGGCCTCGCCGGCTCTAGCCCAAGGGGGCAAAGGACATCCACACTCCCTGGCAGATCTCCCACACTCTTCCTCACCTGTGGGCCCCCCTTCCTCTGCGACCCCTCTGTCACCATGTTCTTCTACCTGGGTTTTCTCCCAAATGACAGCTCTGCAACAAGCAACGCCAGCCTTACAGAGCTCTCTCTGTGCACACGGGGGTGCGCGACAGGACCCGAGACCCCAAGCTGCCTCCCAGACAACAGCAGGCACTGACAGTGGGGTTGAGCGACAGCAGGGTGACCAGTCCCAAGGGACCCAGGCTCTCCCCTCCACTGCCTGGGGCACCCCTCCAGCTCCCCGCACCGCACTGGCTCCCTCCAGGCCAACCCGGGCCCCCTTCTCTGTCCTGTCCCGGGCGAGCCCCTCAGCTCTGCAGCCCCCATGCTGCATCCTGTCCCCAGCCAGGCTCCAGTCATCCTGCCGGCCTAGAGGCAGAACGTGCAGTTCACACGCATGTGCCCCCTCCACATCCCATCTCTGGAGACAGCACCATGCCCGTGACGCTCCTAGTCTGAGTGGACATTGACACGGGGCCTGTCTTCCCGTGTGGGCGCCCCACCACTCTGTCCACCACTCAGTCCTCCGCGGCCCTGCACCACTCGACTCTGCCCCCCGCCTGCCTCACCTCTCCCCGGCCCCACGCAGGCCTCGCTGGCTTCATCTGGAGGCCGGCCCCACCCTGCAGCACGACAAGCCCTTGTTCCGTGTGCTCCCACCGGCCCCCCGTGGCAACACCCAGGGAGAAGCAAGCTCCACGAGCTGTCCACTGGACGCACACGGGAATCCCGCTCCCGCACCCACCACCGCACTCGCTACCTCCCTGACCGGCACCCACAGGCCAACCTCCTGCCCCACGCGCCAGCCTGGCTCCTTGGTGCTCACGGGCTGCGGGCAGACCGGCTTCCTTGCTCTCTGCCGCCCGAACTCGAACTCGCCTCACGCAGCCCAGGCCAGCGCCCGTGCCAGCTCCTCCTCCTGGGAGGCACGTCCCCGGGATCGTGGCACACACCCCCCCCAACAGCGCACACACACACCTCGCTCAGGCACACACACGATATAGGCACACACCTTCTCACACTCGGTGCATACGCACACACAGCAGATACACACCCCCACACACAGCACATGCACACGCAGCCTCATACACAAGCAACTCGTGCACACTCTCACACATACTTGGTACATTTACACACGCTCGTTACATGTACAAGTCACACACTCACATCCAGCACATGTACACACTCAGCTCTTGCACATACACTTTCTCAATCACACTCAGGCCCAGCACATGCACAACTCTCACATGGCACACACACCCTCACACACATGAGGACACACACACTCATACATACAGGCCAGGTGTGTGCACACCCACATGACACACGCACACACTCACATGTGGCAGGTGTTCACACATACACACAGCACGTACACCTTCACCATATGCGCAGACTCCCACTATGTGCACACTCACATGTGGTGCGTGCACACACCCTCACAGCACGTACAAACTCCCACTGTGTGCACACACACAACACGTGCTCATGCCCTCACAGCATGCGCAGACTCACGCAGTGTGTACACGCACTCACACAGCACATGCTCACAAACACAGCACACACACAGCATACGCAGACTCACGCAGTGTGCACACACACACACAACACGTGCTCATGCCCTCACAGCATGCGCAGACTCACGCAGTGTGTACACGCACTCACACAGCACATGCTCACAAACCCAGCACACACACAGCATACGCAGACTCACGCAGTGTGCACACACACACACAACACGTGCTCATGCCCTCACAGCATGCGCAGACTCACGCAGTGTGTACACGCACTCACACAGCACATGCTCACAAACACAGCACACACACAGCATACGCAGACTCACGCAGTGTGCACACACACACACAACACGTGCTCATGCCCTCACGGCATGTGCAGACTCACGCAGTGTACACACGCTCTCACACAGCACAAGCACACAAACACAGCACACACACGCACAGCATGTGCAGACTCACGCAGTGTGCACACACACTCACAGCACACGCACACAGACACAGCACGTACAGACCCTCACAGCATGTGCAGACTCACAGTGCACACACGCCCACACTCACACGGGTGGCACGTGCACACACGCGCTCTCACTCACCTTCCCGTTCTCCCTCCAGGCACTCCAGTTTCACTCCATCCAACCAGTCGGCCCGAGCCAATCCGCGCCCGCCCTTGCTCTGCCCGTAGCCTGCTTCGGTTTGTCCTTACAACATGTTTTCCACCAGAAGCAGATTTACACTCATGCACTGTTCACCTTCAAGCACAGCCCCGTGAGGGCACCCGTCTGGTTCACCGTGGTACCCCCGGACCCACCACGGTACCTGGCGAGCTGTGAACGCTCAGTGACAGATGCCGAATGAGGAATCACAGCAGGTCGTGTAAGAACACAAAAGACTGTAAGAGATGCAAGACACTTTTTTGAATGCAAAAGGATACAAAATCATGATCCCTTTTTAAACGTGTTATTTTGCCCCTAAAATGTGAAGGGAAGTTGGGTACAGAGGGTTATAATTTGGGGAATCGAATTCCCAGGAACCACAGTCAAGAGAACACCTTTTCTGCAAAGACTCGGCCACAGCAATCAACCGTAGCTTACACTTATTTAGGAAAGTTCCCTAAAGGTTATCAATCCCAGTTCTGTCTTTGTGCTGAATTTAAGGTGTCCCTGGGCTCCTGAGCGTGAAAGTGATGGAAAGAAGAGTACAGAAAGTTCTCAAAAGGCCTGGGTAGGCATGTGTGGGCCGCAGAGCCGAAGTCCCTCCGGTGGGAACAAGGAGATCTGGACAGGAGAGGCACAGTGAATGGGGGTCCTCAGTCACTTGGGGTCCTCCTCTGATTGGCCAGACTAATGGCCATCGAGTGACGCAGGTCAGCAGGTACAGACGAGCTTCTGTATCTGCCTGAACAGAGCAGGAAGGACAGAAGAAAGCGATCTATCTCCAGTGCTACACGCAGGCCAGAGAGAGCCAGTGAACTTCTCTACGCTCAGGAGCCAACCCTCTGTGGGCTCATCAGGAAGTGGAACAGGTTCAAACCTCAGCTCCTGCCTAAGTTCCGGAGAGATTCCACAGTTCTGACAGGGATGAGGGCACCTGGCGGACCCGAAACCAGGTCTCCACACTGCAGAACACACCTCCGGCCGTGCCGGAAGGTGAGCCCTGCCCAAGGGCCGGCTCTCATCGGGACATGAGCCCCCGCCAACCTGCACGCCAGCCCCCACCTGGATGCAAGCACCCCCACCTGTGCGCCAGCCCCCACCAGAGCGCCCGCGCCCACAGCAGTGGGGGATGACGAGAAGTGGGGAGACCGCTCAGAGCAGAATCAGTCACACCCACTATTACACAGTCACTTGGAGGTCAAGAATTCAATTTTTTTGTAATTAGGATTCACATCGATGCAAAATGGGATGCCATCTTACGTGAATAGTACACAGTTCATTACATACCTGAATGCCTTCTCTGTATCAGATTCTGCTACGCATTGAATATTTATAATTTATAACCTATCTGCTTTCAAAAAGGATCTAGGAAAGATGGCTGCTTGCTAAATGCAGTATGATGTAGATCGAAATTATATTATAAAAAATAAGCTATGTTGCATTTTTAAAACTAGTTTCATCTAAATACCTGCTAAGACAATAGTTAAAAAAGTAATCAGCTCGCACGCATGTCTAGTAGGTAACGTATTTAAAGCACGTGCGGGTGGACCCGGTGCGGCAATGAACGGAAGAGGCCGTACCCGGCACCCTCCGAACCTTCCCTCACTCCACGCACAGGAGCACTGAGCCGCAGATGAGGCTTCCGTGTCACGTGGCATCACCAGTCAACAGCAAACTCGACGCTCCTGAGCGTCAGCCATGCTCCGGGCCTTCCGGAGAGCGAACGACTGCTGTCACGCAGAGGCCCACAATGTCCCACAGCCGGGGGGTTCCAGGCACGGCTCGGGTGGAAACTGCCGGACTCCAAAGCCTGTCTGCACCCTGGTCTCAGGGCCATCGCAGGGCACCCAGGTCCCCACCACCGGACGACACAGTGGCCTAGGGCCCACGTGTCTTGCTCTCTGAAGAGGGACTTTAAGTTAACAGTGTCAATCCTGACCCCTGCTGAAGTCGCTCCGGGAGGGTCTAAAACTCCTAATGCCAGGGCCTCACTGGAAAACACCGAACTCAAGATGAGGCCAGGGACAGGGACCTCCACAAGGAGCTCAGGTAACCCTAGCGTGCCACCACCATGAAGACCTGTCACGTACTGCACACCACTGCTTGGCCGTCCTGGGACGGGCTCTGTAAACCATTCGCCCAGTGACGGTCAAGTGCCTCACGTGTCCTCCAGGCCTGGGTCTGCCGCAATGGTGATGTGACCGCCACGGCTCCGGTTCGCGGCTGGCCTGTGACGTGCTTCTCACAAAGGAACCTCTGATCCCCCAACCATCTTCCCAGGCAGGTATTATGACCCCCTTTTACAAATGGTGATCCTAGGCCTCAGAGAATCTAAGGAAGTGCCTCGAGGCCACAGAGGCGCATGGAGAGCTGGGACACACGGCCAGGTGCGTCTGATTCCAGGTCTCCACGTTGCACTTCCTCCCACGCCACCCGGGCTCCTCGCACGGACAGACAAGGACCCCCAACACGGCTCTGACCCGGGCGACCCCAGCCAGTGCAAGAGGACAGCACCGGAGAGCAGGAGACTACAAGAGCCCCTCCCTCTCCACTGTGCGTCGTGGTCCCTGTGTGCCTGAGGGTCAGTGCCCGTGACTCACGTAAGAGACCCCAAACCCCAGGGAATAGTGCCCTGACTCACATGGGACCCCAACCCCCAAGGGACGGTGCCCGGACTCAAATGGGACCCTAACACCCAGAGGACAGTGCCCCTGACCTACGTGGGAACCTAACCCCCAGGGGACAGTGCCCCCAACTCACGTGGGAGACCCCAAACCCCAGGGAACAGTGCCCCGACTCATGTGGGAGACCCCAAGCCTCAGGGGACAGTGCCCCTGACCTACATGGGACCCACACCCCCAGGGGACAGTGCCCCTGACTCAGGTGGGAGTCCCCAAGCCCGAGGGGGCAGTGCGAGGTGGTGGGGCTTCGGGAGGAGTGGGTCGTGCTCTAACAATGGGATTGGAGCCCCAGTAGAAAGCCACTGAGGTGCTCCCGGCCCCTTCACCATCCAAGCACAGCCACTTGTGAACCAGGATGCGGCCCCTGCCAGACACTCAGTGGGCCTGACTCGGACCCCAGCCTCCAGAACTGTGAGAGACACATGTCTACTGTATGAAGGGCACCTGGTCCCCGGCATTTGTTACACAGCCCGAACGGGTTAGGACTGTGAGTCGACTCTTATCAAAATAATAAAATATGAGGCAGAGATGGGTAGGACAATGTTTTGTTAAAAACACTAAGACTATATATAAGCCTTTGGAGCTAGGTCTAAAAAAATAACTGCCATTAGTTCGAAAAAAGTGGGAATCACTTGCTCACATTAAACAAGTCATTCTACAGCAAGCGTATAAAACCCTTGAGTTCACACACAGGCCTCCAGGCTAATAAAAACTGTGCTCTGGACTGCGCGTGTGTTCCGATGTCTCCGGGGCTCCTTCTGTCCCCTCATTCCCTCGCAGACCATCTTGGAGACGCTCAGTCACGATCCATAGGCTGCCAGTGGGATCCGCGCAAGAACCCTCGCTCAGGGCGCTCTGGGAACCATAGGAGCCTCACCACTAGCCTCCGCCCCAAGACCATTTAGCAGAGCCGACAAAGGGTGCGGTGAAGGGCATAGTGGCCTGGGTCGGCAGGTCCCCTGGGAGGACCTGTGCCAGGCCTGCTGCAGGGGCCCTGGCTTCTTAGCTCACAGCAAGGCTGCACGTTCCAGGGGCTGCCAACGCCTGCCGCGGGGTTAGAGCTGGAGACGCGTGTGAGCTCGGAGAAAGGAAGCAGACCAGCAGCCTGCTGGAAAGCCCAGTGGGCCAGGGACCGTGTGCACCTCAACTGCGTTCCACCCTGGGCACTTCCCATGCCCGGCACTCGTGGCGCCGTCCTGCCAGGGACAGACACTAGTGCGCTCCAGGCAAACCCAGCCACGGCGTGAGAAGGCAGTCGTCATTTACGGCAGTTATCAAGCCCTCCTCAACCTCAGGACCGGCCACCTGGATTCTGCCCAGACGCCATCACTCTGACGTCCCGAGACCGGCTTCAGTGCAGTGTGACACTGCCAGAACCACACAGACCGCTCGGCAAGATGCATCATCCCCGAACGGGATCCAGCGAGTCAGCAGCTGTGTGACGTCACAGACTCCACCACTGGAACGAGTATCAGCCATAATGACTCTCTGATGAGCTCCAGAGTGCACCTGACGTTTTCACTCCTCCGCTTCGAGCATTTAATAAACACGGGTGCGGGGGCGCTTAGTCATTGGAGCATCCGACTCTTGATTTCGGCTCAGGTCATGATCTCAGGGTTCTGCACACCAGCCCACGTCGGGCATCCCACTCAGCAAGGAGTCTGCTTCTCTGTCGCCCTCTGATCCTGCCCATAACCCTGCCCATACCCTTCTGTCTCTCTTCAATAATTAAAATTTTTTATTTTCTTTTAAGACTATATGTATTTATCTGAGAGGAGAGAGACTATGAGCATGGGCAAGGGAGGGACAGAGGGAGAGGGAGAAGCAGATGCCCTGCTGAGCAGGGAGCCTCATGAGGGGCTCAAACCCAGGACCCTGAGATCATGACCTGAGCTGAAGGCAGACACTTAACCCACTGAGCCACCCAGGTGCCCCCAATTTTCAGTTATTTATTTAAAATATTAAATAATTTGGGCACCCTGGGTGGCTCAGTGGGTTAAGCCTCTGCCTTCGGCTCAGGTCATGATCTCAGGGTCCTGGGATCGAGCCCCACATCGGGCTCTCTGCTCAGCGGGGAGCCTGCTTCCCCCTCTCTCTGCCTGCCTCTGCCTATTTGTGATCTCTGTCTGTCAAATAAATAAATAAAATCTTTTTTAAAAAAATTAATAATCATATATATTAAACAGTAAACAAATTACTTTTAAAAGTAAAACTAAATATTACTGTATAATAATGATTTTTTTCCATGGGTCTAGAACCAGCCACAAGAGGTTACTGTAACCATGTGATTGCTTTCAACCAGCTCAGGTGACCTTGACATAGGTTTGTCCGAGACCTTGATTTGATCCTGCCCTCCTCCCCCTGCACACTCACACCCTCCCCCTGACCTCCTCCCCTGCACACCCACACCCTCACCCTGCCCTCCTCCCCTGCACACCCACACCCTCCCCCTGCCCTCCTCCCCTGCACACTCACACCCTCCCCCTGCCCTCCTCCCCTGCACACTCACACCCTCCCCCTGCCCATTTGGCCATTCTTCTTTTGCACGGGCCCCAGTGCCTTGACCTTTCTCTCATCGCAGCTATCTATGTCCGAGCCCCTCATAGTCCCATCCTAGGGGGCTTCCAGTCTGGGAGCCAACTTTGTCTCCTACCTGTGATGAAGGCTTCGGCCTCGCCCAGCACCAGCTGGCGGACAGGCGGTGGCGGTGGGAACAGTTCTCTCTCATGGTGTCCCCGTGCGGCAGTGCAACACCTCTATTTGCCCGTGATCCTGGACAGGAGGCACAAGGCGGACTCCTGCTTGTTCCTCATGGCTCCAGTGCCTGGGCCAGTGTGGCACAGGCGGGGAGCTCCTCATGCACTGTGACCACGGAGGAAGAGGAGAATCCGTGCAAAGAAACACCCCGCACTGGACGTGTGCACGCAGCGGGGTGAGCGAGTAAAGGCGGCACAGTGACAGGACAGGAGGATGCGGACAGGGAAGGGAGTGCGCGGAGCCACCAGCCCAACAGCCAGGTGCACCGAGCACCCCCAGCCACGGAAGGACACCGACCTGCTCCCCCTCCGCACGTGCGGGGAGCCCCATCTGTACCACACGCTCACGCAGACGGAAGCGCAGCACGCGGCCTGGTAAGCAGGAAGCGTCTGATAAACAGTAAAGAAGGAGCCCAGACTAGCCGGCCACTGGAGTCCCTCCTCGGGCAGCCCCTGTTGTGTGGTGGCCTGAGTGCTGAGCTACTGCTCAATGTCCCAGTCCAGTGTAGTGCACGTGAGGAAGCACCAGACTTTCCCCCGCACCCTGGCCGGACAGCAAGCTTCTCCCATGAAGGGCCAGACGGTAACTATTTTTGGCTTTGTGGGCCATGTGATCCCTGCCACAATGACTCAAATCTGCCATTTCACCGGGAAATAGCCACGACACTATGTGAGCGTGGCAGTGTGGCCATAAAACTTAGTGGGTCGGCGGGCCCCCGCTAGCCCTTAGCCGTGCAGTCGGCTGTGGTCCTGGGCTACGGATTGGTTTGGGCTTCTTTGTAAGTAGACCCAGAGCATACCCTCCACATGCTCGCTCTCTCACCAAGCTCAACAAACACTTCCTCAGCGCTCGCTCTGTGCCAGGCCCTTCCGAAGGGTTGGGCAGAGTAGTGGGCGACACGGACTCCTCGGCCTTTTCAGACAGCCGTGACTCAGGGTAACTTTCTAGTGTCTCACTCTGTTAGTTGCCCCTTCCCTCATCCCGTAACAGATGCCGTCGGCAGAGACTGGCAGCAGCTCTGAGCTTAGCCATTTTATAGGGCGCGGTTCCTTGCGATGCGAAGACAAGGGATCCATGGCTTTAAGCTGACAAAAGGTTTGGGAATCACTGTTCTGGACGAGGCGCCACGGGTTTACAGACGGCTGGGGGCGCGGCCTGGAGTCAGCTCTTGTGGCATCAGATCACAGCCACTGCTTCCCCTGCATAGATCGGTCAGGCCTACGGCCGCGCCACAGGAGGGAACATGAGTCTGAAGGGACTCAGGGCTCCCAGAGTCACCCTGCTACTACCCTTGAAACCAGTCTCCAGGGTGTTTCCAAACAGGTTCTGGAAGGATGATCCTCCCTGACCGATGGCCGAGGGCCACGACAAGCACGTTGCTGCGTCCTCCACGTAACTCTGCGGGCTCCAGGCACTGCTCCGTCGGGACCCCACTCCGATGTCCCAGCTGCTTGACACTGCGTGGTGACCGCATGGGCCACCTGCCAGCATGCTCTCTCCCCGACAAGCACATTTTGTCCTCCCACGGTGACACGGACGGCCCCTGACCGCCCCCACCACGGGCGTCCAGAGGCACCATGAACGTGTCACGTGTGGAGCGGCACACGGCTCTGGGGCAGCTTCACTGAGAGCCAGGCCTGTACCCACAGAGCACGTCATCGAAACCAGTGCCCCTCGCTCCCTGCTCTCCAGGCCCCCAGGCCTGCCCCCTGAAGTGAGGGGGAGAAAAGCCAACCTGCCTGGGAACAGCCTGTCCCAGAAGCAACCCCACCCCGGCGCTCCCAGCAGTGGTGAGCTCCAGACACACAGATGTCTCCAGGATGGGTTCCTGCTATTCTAGAAGAATGGGACAGGGCCGGCGGGCTGAGCGTGTGGCACTGCCGAGCCAGGAGTCTGGGTGCCTGGGAAAGCCCAGGTGGCCACGCGGCCATCTCGCTGGCATCTTCCCCAGGTCACAGTCATACAGTCTTGCTGGGTTTGAAAGGCCCCTGGACCCTCCCTCCACAAGCCCCATGAACCTGCCGCCTCCCGCCATGGTGCATGGCCCCCAGCGGGCTCTGGATGGACCGCGCTCCTCCGACCGATCTGGGAACCGCAAGCCACAGGAGGACGAGATCAGACCAAGTGTTTCCTCCGGCACGTGCAGCTCCTCTGCTCAGAGCGGGCCCGACGGCCGTGTCAGCCTTCTTAGCGGGCACATCCTGCACAGTGCACCGCACTGCACGCTGAAACCCCCGCTGGTGTGTGTGTTCGCGGGTTCGAAATGAAAACGCTGCCCTCCCCACCCCCACACTCCCACCCGCCCGCAAGGGCTGCGGCCACGTGTGTGGCACGGCTCCTCCCTGACAGCATCCACGATACCCTCATATCGCTAAGATGCCTGGCCAGCGGTGCCCCTCACGGGGACGAGCGTCCAACTCTGCTCGGCACCAGCTTCCTGAACGGGGACCCAGAGAACCTGGGCATCCGCCTCGGCCCCAGCACTGCTGGTAGGGAGCCCCACCACCCTCCAGCACGGGGGGCAAGATCAGAGGCCATGGCCCCCCCAGAACCTTCCCCCCGCCACCCCTGAACTCAACAGCACCAGAAAGGGGCACAGGTGTCTGTGCCCACGAGCGGGGCCGGGTCCCTACGGGAATGGCTGGAACCTCAAACCGCCATTCTTTAAGGCCCAGACCGTTAAATTTCCTACAGTTCCCCCGACGACCAGGAAGCCTCACACTAGACTCCTCACCCCTCCTTCACTCTGCAAAACAAACGTCCTGCCTGGTGCTGAGGTGCTTTACAGATGTCGAAACTCCTGAATTCTATCCGGCCTGCTCAAGGGACCACCATCCCTGCACGGCACACATTCTCTCTCTGCACACGGACAGGGGGTGACATGAGGGACCACCTGCCTGAAGGCCATCCTGCCAGAGCCGCCTCTCTTCCTGGCTCCCGCCCTGCACCCCTCACGCACGCGTACCGTGTTTCTGCATCGGCTCCTGAAAACACCGCCCAGACGTCAGCGATGGTCTAAGACAGGCCCCTCAGCCTTTGCGGCGGGTGCGCTTTAGTCACCTCCCACAGAAGAGGTGACACGCTCTCGGTGCATCAGCCTAAATCCTACGGTGGCCCTGCTTGCAGCACCAGTTCCCATGACAGATGACTCAACGAGACACAAACACAAGTAGCCACGTATCATCCATTTGCCAGGACGAGGGCAGAAAGTCCCGACCACATCACCCTCTGACTGTCAAGAGAGCGTCCGGAGCACACCTTCTGCAAGGACATGCATGCGCCGGTCTACAAAGTCCCAGAGTGAAAGAAGCCCATACACCACCGAGGGCAAGAGCAGCTCCCACGGACATGAGCCCGGGCGCACGCTGGCACGGCCTTCACTGTAAGCATACGCTCTTCAGGGCACACCTGAGTTCTCAACAGTCAAACTTCTTGGAGTCCAGGGGCACCTGGGGGTTCAGTGGGTGAAGCTTCTGCCTTTGGCTCAGGTCATGATCAGGGTCAGGGTCTTAGAATGGAGCCCCACCTTGGGCTCTCTGCTCCACAGGGAGCCTGCTTCCCTTCCTCTCTCTGCCTGCTTCTCTCTCTGTCAAAAAAATAAATAAAATCTTTTAAAAACAAACAAACAAACCTCTTGGAGTCCAGCCTGATGAAGGAGACAGGTACCCACACAGGGCACAGTCGTCAGGAGCCGGAAACCACTGTATCAAGTCAGGAGAGAGATTTTCTTAGCAAGAATCTGACTCCCAGACACATCCCCAAACAGGGTTCCGAAATCACCTGAGCCTGGCAGGGTCCCAGGACAAGCAGAGGCCAGCACTCGCCGGCAGGTGCAGGACGTACTCTCTGTGTTCAAGATGACATAACTGTCCTCGCTTCCGAAGTGCCCCCGGGGGTTTAGCGAGCTCCCGGCGAGGTCAGAGGATGGTGACAGAGACCCACCTTCTTCCTCGACACGCACCGAGGCGGGCATGCTGCCCTGAGGACACCTGACAAGGGGACGCTTGGATGGCGAGTGTCGGGCTCTCCCCGGGCAAGGTGCTGAGCCAGAGGCTCCTCCCAGCAGAGCCAGGCCAGGCACCGAAGCCTCTGTCACAACGCGGGGATCACCGTGGCTGGCACTAACCCTTCGGTCAGCATGCCTCAACTGCGTTAGCTGCAAAATAAAGCAACTTTGGGGCAAGTGTTCTGGGTCTCATAACATTGCAATGATGAGTCAAACTCTTACTTTCAATTCAAAGACACCCACTGTGAGCTCAGAGCGACAGAATGAGGCGCCTGGATAGAAACAAACTCACAAGCGGCAAGATAGGGTTAACCACCTTTGAAGTCTCCGGATACTCCAATTCACCGCTGAAAATATCTCGGGCGTTGCCTATACAGGTGCTTCTGTCGGGAACACAAAGGAGGAAACAGGAGCCGAAGCTCCCCTCCGACTCCCGCGCTCTCACCCCGGGGGACGAGCTGGGAGGGAGCAGCACACCCCCGGGGATTTGACAGGACCAGCTCCGAGGCTCGGAGGGAGGAGACACGGCCACCCGCGCCAAAGCAGAACCCTAGAGGACTTGGTAACAGGCCTCCTGAGTCGACACAGGCTTCAGCAAACTCTCCCGGGCAGCAAGGACCTCAAATAAATTCACTTCTAGAATGCACTCCCAGCGACTGGAGCGGGGGGTCTCACTTCAGCCCCCGGAAAACTTCCTGGACACGGTAAAGCGAGCGTCGCTGACCTCAACCAGCTCTGAGTCTGACCAGGCCTCGGGAGGGCACACGCGTCTGGCGACAGCCCGACACCAAAGTCCTGGCGGAAAGCTCTGGCTGGGTCTGAGATGTCGCCAGAAGCAAAGGGAAAGCTCATTTTTTTCTAAGGCAGAGGAAACAGTTAACATTAAAATTGGGGTATTGTTTCCTTGGTTATTTCTAGAAAGATCTCTTTCTAAAGAACCTGCAGACACACCTCGCTCGAGTGTGCTCCGCCTCATTGCAGACAGTGTTCCGCAGACACCGGAGGCCGCAGCCACCCCGCGGCCACCGCGCGGCCAGCACGTCTCTAGGCACCAGTGTTCCCACATCTGCTAGCTTCGTGTCGGAGTCACATCTGGGCGACTCTCGGCGTCTTCCACACTCTTTCGTGATTCTGTTAGGTGACCTCTGACCCATGATGACAACTCACCGAGAGCTCACATGGTGGTCAGCTGCTAGCAGTAAACGGTTTCTAAACTCGGGGTGCACTTTTTAGCCGTGATGCTACTGCACACCGAACAGACCGCGGCACAGTGTAGACATAACTCGTACGCGCGCTGGGAAACCAAGCGCACCGCCCAGCCCGCTCTGCGGAGATACTCTGCCGGAGCGGTCCAGACTTTCCCCGTGGGAATTCTCGCCGCGCTGACTCACTGCAGCAGGCTGACCCCGGATGAGCTGCCGAGTGATGACGGAAGGATGCTCTAGGAAGGGTGGTGACAACAATGAGACTCCTCTGTAAGCGGGACATTCCTGCCATGTCCAAGTGGTCACTGTCAGAACTCAGTGGGCTCCCCGGCCCCTTGAGGGCTCATTACACCTGACTTCCTGCCCCTCAGAACACCTGCCTCCAGACAAAGTCACGTTGGGCGGAGATCAGTTCAGTGTCCGTCCTTCCCACCCAACTGTGAACTTCAGGAAGGTCAGGGTTGACCTCTGGACACAGGCAGGAGTCTGGCACACGGTGGACAAGCACTCAGTAGTGTGGGAGGAGTGGCGGGGAGCAGTCGGTGCCGCAGGAGGAGCAGGGAGAAGAGCCGGAGAAGAGCAGGCCTGCCCGGCACTGAGGGCCAAAGAAAGGGAGCACCCAGGTGACGGCCGACAAGGACCAAGGTTGGGAGCTGGCAGAACCTCGCTGCACCGCCGGCAGAAGCAGGGCTGTAACTGGCCCTGCCCGCCACGTGAGCACTCAGTCCGTGTCACTGCACCACTACCACAGCCACATTATGAAAAGGCCCCCAGGGACGCCTGGGTGGCTCAGTTGGTTGGACGACTGCCTTCTGCTCAGGTCATGATCCTGGAGTCCCAGGATCGAGTCCCGCATCGGGCTCTCAGCTCCACGGGGAGTCTGCTTCTCTCTCTGACCTTCTCCTCGCTCATGCTCTGTCTCACTTTCTCTCTAAATAAATAAATAAATATTTAAAAAAAGAAAAGAAAAGAAAAGGCCCCCAGTTCGGAGTCTCCGACAGCCCCGTCTAGAGCGTACCCATCAGATGCCAGGTACAACCCACAGAGCTGCCTCTGCACGAGAAGAGATCATTTTTTTTTTTTTAAAGATTTTTATTTTTTATTTATTTGACAGAGAGAAATCACAAGCAGGCAGAGAGGCAGGCAGAGAGAGAGAGAGGAGGAAGCAGGCTCCCTGCTGAGCAGAGAGCCCGATGCGGGACTCGATCCCAGGACCCTGAGATCATGACCTGAGCCGAAGGCAGCGGCTTAACCACTGAGCCACCCAGGCGCCCGAGAAGAGATCATTTGAGGCCTCAGGGACAGGAGGGCGATATCAGTCGTGCTGACGAACCAGGCAAGGGTGGCGCACAGGGGAGGGGCACTGGAAATCCCACCAGGGCAGTGGCCTGACGGGAAACCTCTGTGGGCCCCACCCAACACCCAGAAGGCCAGACCCACAGCTGCCACCGGTCCCTGAGGCCACTGGTGTGCTCCTGGTGTGCCGGGAGCTTGCAACAACCTGGAAGTCACCTGCAATGCTGTCACCATGAGGCCCGACACCCCAAAGCCATCAGCAGCTACTCATACCAGCAATGGTGGGAGCCCCTGCTGGTCCCGTGTGGCCAGCTGGGTCCAGCAGCACCTCAGTCGTATGCGGCGGGGTCCCTGTCACAGGGCAACTGCGCATTTGACATCTTATTCCATAATGGGAAAGGCGGTAATAACCTGGGAATTTCTCCCAAATATAGGAAACCTATTCAAAAGATGATGAGCAGCCACAAAGAAGTCAGACGTCCAGGATGTGACTTCTGAGGGCTTCCCCGCAGGCACAATGAGAACAAGGTGAACCCTGTCTTCAGAACCCAGAGAAGCTCCGCCCTCTGCTGGCTGAGTGCGCCACCGGGCCTGACAACAGCTTCTACCGTATTTCAAAACAGTACCTCTCTAGCCAAAACAGAAACCACCTGTAATAAATAAGAACAAGTATAAGACCCAAATAAATAGCTTTTGTTTATTTTTAAATGGAAGATTTTTAAGATCTTATGTAATTATATAGCATTAAGTGGCAATTAATTATCAAAAATCCCTATCAATCAAATCTGTGATTCATAACAAAGCAAAAATAAACTACTGGGATCACACCAAAATAAAAGCTTTTACAGAGGAAAGAAAACCACCAATGAAACAAAAAGGCAACGGGCTGACTGGGAGAAGGAAGCTGGAGACAATATATCCAGTCAAGGGTTAGTACCCCCAATACAGAAAGAACTTCTGCAACCCAACACCAAAAAACAAATAATCCAATTAAAAATAGGCAGAGGACCTGAACAGACATTTTTCCGAAGAAGACATCCAGATGGCCAACAGACACATGACAAGTTGCTCCACAGCACTCATTATCAGGGAGATGCAGATCAAAACCACAATGAGGTATCACCTCACACCTGTCAGAATGGCTAGAATCAAAAAGACTAGAAACAATAGGTGTCGGTGAGGATATAGAGAAAAAGGAACCCTCGTGCCCTGTTGGTGGGAATGCAAGCTGGTGCCGCCACTGTGGAAAACAGCACCGAGGTTCCTCAGAAAATTAGACACAGAAACACCAGAGGACCCATTCATTCTACCACTAGGTATTTACCCAAAGAAAATGGAAACAATAACATGAAAAGATACATGCAGCCCCAAATGTTTGGAGCAGCGTTACCTACAATAGCCAAGACACGCAAGCAGCCCAAGAGTCCGTCGACTGATGAACAGATGAAGAAGGTGTGGTGTAGACACACAGTGGTGTAGACACAGTGGAATAGTACTCAGCCATCAGAAACAAAAGAGCTACAAAAGCTTTTGCACAGCAAAGGAAATGTCAACAAAACCAAAAGACAACTGACAGAATGGAAGAAGATATTCGCAAATGACATATCAGATAAAGCGCTGGCATCTAAAATCTATAAAGAAGTTATCAAACTCAACACCCAAAGAACAAACAATTCAGTCAAGAAATGGGCAGAGGACATGAACAGGTATTTCTGCAAAGAAGACATCCAGATGGCCAACAGACACATGAAAAAGTGCTCCATATCACTCGGCATCAGGGAAATACAAATCAAAACCACAATGCGATATCACCTCACACCAGTCAGAATGGCTAAAATCAACAAGTCAGGGAATGACAGATGCTGGCGAGGATGCGGAGAAAGGGGAACCCTCCTACACTGTTGGTGGGAATGCAAGCTGGTGCAACCACTCTGGAAAACAGGATGGAGGCTCCTCAAAAAGTTGAAAACAGAGCTACCTATGACCCAGCAATTGCACTACTGGGTATTTACCCTAAAGATACAAACGTGGTGATCCGAAGGGGCACATGCACCCGAATGTTTATAGCAGCAATGTCCACAATAGCCAAACTATGGAAAGAACCTAGATGTCCATCCACAGATGAATGGATCAAGAAGATGCAGTGTATATACACAATGGAATACTATGCAGCCATCAAAAGAAACAAACTCTTGCCATTTGCAATGATGTGAATGGAACTAGAGGGTATGATGCTGAGCAAAATAAGTCAAAGAAAGAAAGACAAATGCCATATGATTCCACTCATATGTGGAATCTAAAAACAAAACAAATGAATAAACAAACAAAAAAGCGCAAACAGACCCATAAAGACAGAACAAGCTGACAGTTGCCAGAGGGGAGGCGGAGGGGAGTGGACAAAATGGGTGACCTCCAGCTATGGAGTGAAGGCACAGGGAGAAAGACGTCACAGGGACACACAGGGAGTACAGCCAATTCTGCTCCAACAGTGTCATGTGGGGACAGGCGGGGCTACGGGTGTGATGATCCCAGGTAACACAGAGCTGACAAATCATCATGAGCACCTGAAACTACGGCAACACTGTGTGTCAACTATACTCAAATTTTAAAAAATGGTTTAAAAAAGCGTGATTTACAAAAACACGAAACTGTCTAAAAATGAAGAGTTCTGAAATGCCATCCTTTCCCTGTTGTGTAATTCTTGTAACCCTGACATAAGGGAACGTATCCGGGTACCACACACAAAGGTAAGGACATAACCCACCTGGGTGAAGGAACCCCACGGCCTGACACGGCATGCACAGTAAGGCTCGCAGAAAAGAGCTCGCTGTGCGGCCGGACGTGATCAGGACAGACCCCAGAGCTCCTCAGGATCACCTGCCCCACCAGCCAAGCTAAGTGACTCTGTCTGTGATTCAACTGTCCATGCCCATCCTGCTCCCCATCCACTTAGTAACTGGGCCCCATTCCCAGGCCTAGCGGCATCCAGAAGTGAAATGGACAAGGGGAAGGACAAGACACCAGAGGGACAGTTAACCTGTCCTCTGCCTTCTGTCATCACCGACAACACCAACCCTGTCTCTTCCACGGCCAGGCTGAACGCAGCCCGAGAGTTGTAAGCCATGCTTCTCCCGTACTTCAGGATCCAGACAGTCCTCTAAGGGTCCGCCACACCCACGCCCTGCAGACCCCATCCCCTCCCCCAGAGGCACCAAGAACGAAGCACACCAGAGCACGCCGCGAGGGCCCCGGAAACTATGAGCGGAGCCACAGCACGGAGAGTAAGACGAGAGCTGCTCCATACACCTGGGCAGTATGAGCGCCCCAAGAACAAGACCCAGAAGTCCCCAGGTGCCGGGAAAGTCAGCATCTGAGTGAGAAAAGGCAATCAGGAGGCGCCAGCACCAAGACGAGTCGTCATCGGCATTATCTGACAGGTTTGTTTTGTTTTAAGATTTTATTTATTTATTTGACAGACAGAGAGCACAAGTAGGCAGAGAGGCAGGCAGACAGAGAGGAAGGGAAGCAGGCTCCCCGCTGAGCAGAGAGCCCGACGCGGGGCTCGATCCCAGGACCCTGGGACCATGACCTGAGCCTAAGGCAGAGGCTTCAACCACTGAGCCTCCCAGGTGCCCCCTATCTGACAGGTTTTAAAGCGCCCATTATAAAAATGCCACGAAGGGCAACCAATACCCAAAACCAATATGAAACAACAACAAAAAAGAAAACCTCAAATAACCAAATGGAAATCATATAACTGAAAAATATGAAAACTCAGTGGATGGGTTCAATAGCGAATGAATGTGACACAGAAAGGAATCCATGAATTTGGAGACAGAATAGCATACACCCAACTCAAATACTAGGGAGAAAACAGAGTAAAACACACACAGACTCTCAGAAACCTGCAGGACAACAGCAGATGAGCAACATTCACTCCCGGGACGTCTCAGGACACATCGGGGAGGGCAGGGCTGGAAAATACCTGAGGAAACACTAGCTGGAAACTTCCCAAACTTGGTGAAACACACAGCATCCAGATTCAAGAAGCTGAGAAAGTCCCAAACAGGGTAACCCCAAAGAGAGCCATCCTAAGACACAACAGAGACATGTGGAAACAGAAGACAAGGAAAGAGCGGGCACGTCCGAGACGACGCGCCCCTGCAGGGCCGCCAGCCCCAGTGACGGCAGAGCTCCCACGGGGGCCATGGCGGCCACACGCAGTGGCACGAGGCTGTCCAAACGCCAGAAGAAATAAACTGTCAGCGGTGAATTCTGTGTTCAGTGGAAATACCCTGCAGGAAGGAGGGAAAATGAAGACTTTCTCCAAAGGAAAAACAAGGGAGTTTGAGGGGATCAGACCTGGTGTAAGAGAAGCTTCCGCCTCGGAAGAGAGATGAGAACAACACGACGGGTAAACATTAGTGCCACGGACTGTCGTTCTCCTCATGACTCTGAAACCACGGAAAACCGTAGCCCGGGGTGCCTGGGTGGCTCAGTGGGTTAAAGCCTCTGCCTTCAGCTCAGGTCATGACCTCAGGGTCCTGGGATCGAGCCCCGCATCGGGCTCTCTGCTCGGTGGGGGGGTGGGGGTGGGCCTGCTTCCTCCTCTCTCTCTCTGCCTGCCCCTCTGCCTACTTGTGATCTGTCAGATAAATAAATAAAATCTTTAAAAAAAAATAATCAAACCATAGCCCAGCATGAGGACACAGGGGAAGACGGCTGTCCACAGGTCAGGGAGAGAGGCTTCCAAGGACACCAACCCTGGGCCACCCCGGCCTGCAGCTTCTAAGCTCCAGAACTGTGCGAAATTAATACCCAGTGTTTAAGCGAGAGAAAACACACACACACACACACACACACACACGCGCACACATATAAAAACATCCATACACACAGGCACACACAGGCACATGCTTATGTATATGAAACACGTGATCAGTGATGATCAACGGATATAGAGAAAACACCGCAGGTAACGGTATTCTAAAACTGGAAAGAGCAAAGGCACGTAATTACTAAAATGTCCTCTACATCTTTCAAAGCAGGCTTGATAAGTTATACACATCGATTATCATATCTAGCGCAAACACTAAGAAAACTTGCAAAGCAGTATATTCAAAAACACTGTACGTAAATCAAAGTGAAATTTTACGAAATGTGCACGCAACCCAGAGAAGGCCAGAAAAGAGAAACAGAGCAATGATCAATGAGAACAGACAGATAACAAGATGCCGGCCGTCATACCTGACACCCCAGTCATTTAAGTGTAAGTGATCTAAGTAGGTCAATTAACAGACAAAGATGGGCAGAGTGAACGAAACAAAAGTCGCACACATACGACCCGAGTATATACTGTTTACAAAACGACTCAACCTCCAAAGCGTGGTCCGGAGTACTGGGCCTGAAAGAGGCAGAAAGGGGCTCACACATGGCCGCTGCCTGCCCAGGACCAGGGACAGGGCCCCACAGGACAGACACCTGCCGCTGGGGTGAGGCTTGAACTCCCGGGCTCGCCCCTCCCTGCTCTTCTGGGAACACCAGTCCTACTTATTAACAAGAGGGGAGTCGCGATAGAGATGGCTACCCAAACCGGAGGACCAGGAAAGACACAGCCACGTGGGTAAAAGCTTCACTGCACACACATCTTTGGAGAAGTCTGGCCCCTTGAACTGGACTTAATATGTGTGGCTTAGGTCCTCATGATAGCACCTTGCACAGAGGTCAGGGTGACACGTTAAACTGGAACATCCCGTCTTCAGCAGAGCTCCCCTGCGGACAGAAGGAGCCAGCTACCACTCCGTAGCCACTGCGGGCAGGTGTCAAGCAGGACATCACCACATTCTGTCAGAGAGCAGAGACGACGAGTGACTTAGATATGAGGAGTACGTGGTCACTACAGCACTATGGTCAGGAAACAGTGTTTCAGGGGTCACCGAAGCCCGACCTCAGCAAATAGGTGTTGCTGTGTCTTCTTCCCTAGAACCTAAACAACATAAATGGTTTCCAAAGAATAGGATATTTAAGATATTGTAAAAATCTTCCCTTTCAATGCTTTTGTTAGAAAAGAAGTATCGGGGCAACTAGGTGACTCAGTCAGTGAAGCATCTGCCTTTGGCTCAGGTCATAATCCCAAGAGTCCTGAGATCGAGCCCTGCCTCTGCTTGGTAGGGAGCCTGCTTCTCCCTCTCCCTCTGCCTGCCGCTCCCCTGCTTATGCGCGCACTCTCTCTCTCTCTTTCTCTGTCAAATAAACAAATAAATAAAATAGTTTTAAAATGCTAATAATAAAAAATAAAATTAAAGTCCTGATAATTTAAAAACAGAAAGTTAATCTGAAGTTGCCCATAGGTGTGTATCATAGTAACTACAACATGTAAGATCTTTAGGACATGGTTGTACTTGGGTATGACATCTCTCAGAACTCACACATGTTTAAATGTTATTTTGATCTACTAAACTTTGGTACACTACCAAATTTTATATGATTCTTCCCCTCAAAATATCATATTTTTTTTTAAATAAACAAATCAGTCCTAAGTATTCTATACATTAGGAAAAATAATCGCTAGAGGAAAAATGGTAAATTTCTCCTGGAAATTTGATTCCGGTATGTTATCTATGAGATCCTGAGCCAATGAATTCCTCTGAACCTCTATCTCCTTATCTGTAAAATGGGGCACATAAAGATGTCTACACTCAGATTACCAGAAATATCACATTGAAATAGCCTGACAAGTGTTCTGAAAGTTGCAAAGCAGCATGCAGATCTAGCCGGGCCGCCATCTGTGCGCACACAGAAGCATCTCCAGCACTAGAAAAGTCCAGACCTTACACGCTGCAATAGCTGAGACCAGGAACAAAACAGGATTTTATTCTCCTTGGCCTTATGCTTTACACTTGCAAATTAACCTGATTTTCAAAAAATACATATAGAATTTTCAAAAACACTAATTATTGGGGTACCTGGTAATTCAGTCAGTTAGGCATCCCACTCTTGATCTCAGCTCAGGTCTCCATCTCAGGGTCATGAGTTCAAGCCCTGCACTGAGCTCCATGCTGGGCATGGAGCCTACTTAAAAAAAAAAAAAAAAAAGCCACTAATTATGAATTTTTTATCTTTTAGCAGTTCTTCCCTATACACAGTGTGCTAATTCTTTAGATGCATTATCTGGGTTTGGTAACGTGTATAGATTTTTACAAAGAGCTTATACGGGTTTAGAAATCTATATAGATCTTATCCTGATGTCATTCCATCCAAGACCAGCTCCCGTAAACAGCCAAGGCGTCTGCTATAAATAAGATACTGAAGCAAGATTCTTCACAGATCCTTCCTTCAGAATCTAATGGAAAATTCATGCGGAGACCCCAATTCTTGAATTCATCAACTTCACATGAAAGCGACTTGACAATCCTGATGTAGGTCAGTACCCAAAGGCATGAGTTACTAAATGTGGCAAACTCCATACCTTCAACAATTTGGGGGAAATGGAAAGCATTTATTTTCACATTTTAAAAAAACATTTAAAAAAATTAATGATAAACAATGTTTTTTTTTTCTTTTGTGGCTGGGGGGCGGGGTGGCTAAGGACAAGCAAATCCACAAGGGCGAGGACTTGGTCCTGTCCACACTCAGAACACAGCAGGCAGTCAAGTAGCTCAGACCCAGAAGCAAACTGACATTCTCTAAGAAGAGTCTGCGTCTCTTTCTCCACGCGTTTAATTCCACAGATACAGAGACTTGCGGGGAGCAGGGAGGCAAGCCTCCCACAACCTGTTTAACCATCTCCACTTCACAAGAACATAGGCAGGCACGCGAGGGGATCTACAGAAACGCAGGACTGGATGTGGACTGAAGGACCCAAGGCCCCGTCAACTGACAGTCACAGGAACCTGAGCCATCGTTGTCTGCTGCACACCTGCAAGGACAGACTGAATCGGGGCGTCCCTGTGTCTCTGGCCGACAGACGGCAGATGGCTGTAACGCCTTGCCCTGCTGCTCTCACTGGCTAGCCCACAAACAGCACTCGTCCCTCCTTCCGGCAGCTGAATATGAGCTCTCTCAAGTCAGCCCCCGGCCCTCCACGAAATGAACTGCGGCCACCTCTCTCTCTGCGCGGAGACAATGGCATCCCAGGTGTGCCCTGACCTCTCACCCCACCACCCCAGCAGCGAAGTTGCTAAGTTTGCACTGATGTCTGTGTGGCCACAGTGTAAGATGGGCTTACTGGAGAAAAACATCCCTGTTCTGGCCAAGTCTTTGCTAAGGAAAAGTAAAGCATGCCTATTTCAAAAAGTGTGTGCATCATTTTTTGGACCCAATGACAGGACTTCACAATGGTCTTCTTAAAATCGCTCTATGCTTCATCTCCTCCAGTCCCGTCCATGTTGCTACAAAAGCTGGGTGTTCGTCCTTTCTGATGGAGGCTTCATACTCCATAGTGTATATGGACCACATCTTCCTCATCCATTCGTCCGTTGAAGGGCATCTTGGCTCTTTCCACAGTTTGGCGACTGTGCCCATTACTGTCTTGATGATTTTGGCCATTCTAACCGGTGTAAGGTGGTATTTCAATGTGATTTTGATTTGAATCTCCCTGATGGCTAATGATGATGAACACTTTTTCATGTGTCTGTTAGCCATTTGTATGTCTTGTTTAGAGAAATGTCTGTTCATATCTTCTGCCCATTTTTTGACATGATTATCTGTTTTGTGTGTGTTGAGTTTGAGGCGTTCATTATAGATCCTGGATATCAGCCTTTGTCTGTACTGTCATTTGCAAATATCTTCTCCCATTCCGTGGGTTGCCTCTTTGTTTTCTTGACTGTTTCCTTTGCTGTGCAGAAGCTTTTGATCTTGATGAAGTCCGAAAAGTTCATTTTCACTTTTGTTTCCTTTGCCTTTGGAGACGTATGTTGAAAGAAGTTGCTGTGGCTGATATCGAAGAGATTACTGCCTATGTTCTCCTCTAGGATTCTGATGGACTCCTGTCTCACATTGAGGTCTTTTATCCATTTCAAGTTTATTTTTGTGTATGGTGTAAGAGAATGGTCAAGTTTCATTCTTCTACACGTAGCTGTCCAATTTTCCCAGCACCATTTATTGAAGATGCTGTCTATTTTCCACTGGATATTTTTTCCTACTTTGTCAAAGATTAGTTGACCATAGAGTTGCAGGTCTTGTGGAGCATAAGGAATAACACAGAGGATATTCAGAGGAGAGCGGAAGTGCGCTGGGGGAAATCGGAGGGGGAGACGACCCATGAGGGACAGGGACTGCGGACTCTGAGAAACAAACAGAGGGTTTTAGAGGGGAGAGGAGTGGGGGGTTGGGTGAGCCTGGTGGTGGGTATTAAGGAGGGCACGGACTGCACGGAGCACTGGGTGTGGTGCATAAACAATGAATCTTAGAACACTGAAAAAATAAAATTAAATTAAAAAATAAATAAATAAAACATCAACAAATAAATAAATACTCTACGCTATTCCAAGTGCAGTTTTCTAAGATCCTTCTGAAAGCTGCCTTCTGCCATTCGGTGCTTCTCTGTCCTTCTAGTGCACAAACATTCCAGCTTTGTCCGCAGCATACAGGGCAAGCCCCGGGAAAGGGTGAGAGTCCCATAGGATCACTGGGTGCCAGGGCCATCACAGGCCGGCCTAGACACCAGGCAAACGTCAGCATCAGATCAAGCACAGCCATACCGCAAGGCCGCCTCCCGTCCAGGGGCAGCCAGCACCAGTCAGGGAATCCGGTTCCACCGTTCCTGAGACCTGTGGCGCGGCAGACACTGCTCCCGGCCCCTCTGCAGTCACCTTCGGTGACCTTCACACGCCGGAGAGGTGAATGCCAAGCATGTGTTCTCCAGATGAGGCCTGCGGTGGGGTTGAGGAAGCTGGCCCCCATTACACAGAACATCGTTTCCATAAGCTTGACTCCGAAATGCACCCCACGCACTGCTCAGCCCCCACGAGGTGCCCACAGGCCCTTCCAATGGCACGACGGAATGCTGTGCTCTGGGGAAAGGCACCCCCTCCCCCTCTAACTCCTGTCGGGCCCTGGGCCATCACTCTCTTCCTGCTCTGCTGATCACGGGGGTGTTCCCTCTGGGGTACTGACTGCGGTTCCCCTGAAGGCCAGACCCATACGTCGTTCACCTGCAGGTCCTCAATGGCCAGAGTCATGCCCTCGACAGGAGGCCCTCGACAGCCGCCGGCAGAAGGAACAGGAAACCAAGGAGGGCCTGGGCGGGCTGAGGGGATGCCCGTCTCCGCCTCCTCTCTGCAGTCCCCTGCCCGAGGAACTGTGCTGACCTGGCCAGGGCACCAAGGGAGGAGCTCCGGTGGGCTGGACAAGCGACCGTCTCCTGCTGAGCCTTCCAGAGGAACGCCTTGCAAGGACTTCACCTAATCACTCCCAGGAGTGGCTCCTAATGGTGACCTGGACAGATGGTGGAAGAGGCCCGAGGGGCGGCGGGGTGTCCGGCTCACCTCAATTCTCATGACCTCGTTCCTCAGCGGCCATGGCCCTGGTCTCACCAGAGCTGAGGAGGTGTCACAAAGGTGCAGAGCCTTGTGAGTCTTGCTTCTGACGACTCACTCTGACCCAACGATGTGCGTTCTACCAACGTCCAGGTGGAGTGAGGGATGGATCCTTCTGGAACAAAGGGTGACTCAGAAACCTGCACCTTCATTTTCAGGTTTCCAAACAACTTCCTTGTTCTTACACGTGGCTCTATCTTTCCCCCAGCACTGCCACACAAGAGGACACGGCTTCCTTTTGGATTAAACCCAACCTTTAACTCTGGTTTACCAGATCTCTGGGGGTAACCATGGCTGCTGCAAAACTGTTTCTGGCAGGGAAACTGGGGCCTTGGTGGCTAGGGGTGAACGGGAGATTTCAGTTTTGCTGCACAACCTTCTTTGCTATTAGAATTCTTAAGCAGGTACATGATCACATTTATAAAAATCTGTTTTTATAAAAGCAAAATTAAGATAAAATCTAGACACTGGGCCTCTCAAGAGCCCTTCCCGTGTGAAAGCCTGGGCAGCCCCTGCATGGCTACAGCTGGGCCAAATCAGCTCCAGCCTTGAGGGCCCGTGCCCACGCGGCCAGCAGCATCTATGGTCGTGCGCACACACCGGCGAGGTCTGACGCCTCCTGTGGGGCTGTCCCAGGAGCACAGCGGACAGGCACTGCGACCTCCCAATTCCAAGTCAGAGCAACAGGGGATAAGACGTGTAGAGGAAATGGTGCCCGTGAGAAGCAGCAGTCCAGCCTGGAGCCGCAGCTCCCCAGATGGCCACCAGCCCACTGGGACAGCAGAAGGGCCTAGGATACCCACTATGCCCTGTGCTCCGCAAATAGCAGTGCTGGTAGGGAGAACCTCCCCTGGTGATTTCAGCTAAATCTCTGGTGTCCCAGACTTGAGAAAGTTCTCGATGGTCAGTGCTGCTTCGCCTTCCCCCCTCTGTCTTGCTGATAGCCACACCCTCTTGACTGCCCAACGTCACTCCCAGTGGATGGCACCTAAGCCTTCCGTCTGGGGCGTGCCCTCCAACAAGGGTTGGGATCCTGAAAAGTAAAAATAGCTTGCATGGGACATAAGTACACTAAAAAGTATTCCTTATGTCTCCGAAATTCAAGTTTGCTAGAGTGTCCTGTGTTTTCTGTCAGCCCTACATCTGCTCAACACTCCCATCTCAGCCTCAACACAAATCTGTAAGAGAGACACACGTCTCCTGTCTGCTCAGTGGACCCAGCATTTGCAGGAAGAAGGTTTAAGGCAGACAGATGAGCAGGAAAAGCAGCACAAGAACCACAGAGGCAGGTGGGAACCTGAGTGTGGATGAAGCCCTAGGATGGGGACGCCACACGGGAGCCGGGCACAGAAAGACAGCCTGGGGACACCGTACAGGGAACACAGCGTGTAGGGCCGGCACTTCCCACAGGAGTCACATCATCCCAGCCCCGTGTTCCCTGTTTCACGGAGGCAGGCTGAGCCTTGGGGAGGGTCTGTTCGTGCTCAAGGCCACAGAGCCGATCACTGTCGGGGCCAGCACGGGAGTCCGGCCCCTACACGGGGAAGCCCTGCGGGTTGCCAAGAAGCACCACCGCGGACCCAGATCTGCACTGGAGGGAATCTAGTTGTAGGGGTGGAGCCATAACCGTTGAGATGAGAAAGGAGGGCCCGGCTGGTCCTGGGAAGCAGGGAAGGAGGGAAGCGGGCTCCGGTGGAAGTGGGGCAGGAGGAAGGGGCGGGTGAGGTCAGGCACCGCTGGGCACATGCGTGCATCTGATCTTCGCCTCACCCAGGAGTCCTCCTCCGTGGCGGCCACAGGGTCGGCCCCTCCCACTCCCACGAGGTCCCAGCGACAGCTCCAGCTGTCCCCAGACTGAGCCGCCAGGGCCCCCGGAAGGCTCCCCTGGCCAGAGAGGGCGCCGCTCGTCCTCACTGCAGAGCAGGGCCGGGCAGGGCCACCTGTGAGCGGCAGGATTCGGGAGCACAGGGCGCACATGCCAGCCGTGTTTCACGTGGCCCTGCTGCTCTGTCAGCTCCTCCTTGTTCTAATTTCCCAAGGACCCGCTACAGCCTTCCTGTCACCTCACCTTCCTCCGCTGAACAGTGCACCCAGCCCTGACGTGGGGCGCTCTCCCCGGAGGCAGGGCGCAGCACGGACTCCTGCTGCCAGGGAACCAGCTGCCGCTCCCCCGCCCTTCTGTGGGGTCACGGGAGGAGCTCAGCGGGTCACCACTTCCCTAGAAGACTTCTAACCCCCGTGAGTCACCAACCCTGTGCCACATCTTTTTGCCTTTATTCTCCATCAGGGGTTTGCACTTGTAATTTTTATTTTTAAAGACCGTCTTCTGGTCTTTCCATCTTCCTGAAGTTTTACCCAACATACTGAGAAGGTTTCTCTTCTCGAAAGTACTTGCGATTTTTGTTAGACCATTTTCACATAATTTTGTCTGGTGAGTCAGAGGACTGCTGAATGACATGATGACACGGACGGGCAAAGGAGGAGCAGCAGCAGGGCTCTCCCTGGGCCCTGGGCATCGCTCCCGCTCCTCAGTGATCTTTGGAGAGTACAGGTCTGATCTCAAACCCCCCCGGCCCTGGGCACGGATGCCTCGCTCCGACCGGCCCAGGGAGAGGCTGCTCGGAGAAAGGAGACTATCACCAGCCTGGCCCTGTGGCGCCCCTGCCTGGGGAGTCCTGCTCTCCAGAGGCCCAGGGCACACGTGTGATCACCACCCCACGCAGCTCTTCAGAGGCGGCTTGTGGGGCGTGCGCTGCACTAGCCACCTGCCCCCACCCCCGCCGCCGCCACCCTGCACCTGCCCCAGGACCTCCAACAAGACAGGCTATGCAGGACAGAGCAGCTCGACCCTCCCTCCTCCCCACCATGCCTATGGCCACACCCTCTGCCCCCCCGACCCCCCATACTGAGCCTGCCCCCTGCCAAACCCTCCCCAGGCCGAGTCTCCCCTACAGCACCCTCCTGACCATGTGTGCCCAATCACACCCCCAGTCCCAACAGTGACTCAAAATGCCTCAGTGAAGTAGAAGGCAGGCCTCCAAGATCTCACCTTTAGTCAAAAACACAAAAGCAAAGTGTGAGCCACCTCACAGGTGATCTGCACCATGAGCCTCCAGGAACGTGTTAAGTGAGGACACCCCGGTCACCTGACGTTTGGTCTGAGATCTAATCAAGATGGAAACCCCCTCCCCAAACCTCTTGCCTAAGTAAATGCATCAATCAATCCAAAAATCCATTGCTGTTACGGGCTAAGTTGTATCCCACAAAATTCACATGGCAAAGCCCTAAGCCCCAGAACCTCGGAAGCTGCTGTATTTGGACGCACAGACTTGAAGTAAAAGTGCAGCCGTCTGGGCGGGCTCTACTCCAGTGGCTGATGTCCTCGCAGGAAGGGGAGAGGAAGACACAGAGGGACAAGCACGTGAGGACAGCGGGAGGAGGTAGCCGGCTGCTAGGCATCGGGACAGCCCTCAGAGAAGCCAAGCCCACTCACCGCCCCCCGAGACTGCCAGCCTCCAGAGCTGGGAGAGAATCTGTCTCTGTCGTCTGAGGCCCCCAGTCGGTGGCACTTGTCACGATGACCCACAGAGACTCTTTTGTGCAAGGTACACAGCAGCCCAGACAAGAAGCAACCTGTGCCTGGGTCCTGGCCTCACCAGGCCACGACTGCTGCTGGCCGCTCCGTCTGCACGGCCTGAACCTGGCGGCCGCCCCAGGGAGAGGGGGAGGCGGGGGCTGGCACGCGTCGCTAGGCTGGGGAAGAACAAAGCCAATAGCATATCTGGGGTGGCGGGAGGAATTTGGTTTTTACGGTGTTACTGGAAAAATGAATTCAGACGGAGCTTTGTCTAAGCCCCCCTCGTGGCTGGAAACCCGGAGGAAGGACATTAAAGGAGGCGCGCTGACAAATGACGGGACATTAAGCTGTGAGGAGGTGTCCGGTGGGGTGCTCTGGGGATGAAGCCTTATTTAACATCTTCATTAGCGATCTGGAAGGAGCAGTAAACAGCACATTAATTAAATTTCCAGATGATACTAACTTCGGAGGTGCTACAGAAAGTCAGTGAGGACAGAGATACGATACAGATGGGACCCAAAGAGGTTAGCGGGAGCGCAGACACAATACGGCATAAAATCACACACACACACAAAGAAGAAGCAGCCGCAGCAGCTAATTAAAAACATGCCCTGTATTCCTGTATTCTGGAACCCTAACTACTGTCAGACGACTGTGTAAGAACAATGCAGGCGTCCTTTGTCACCTGAGCTCACCCCACTCAAGCCCTCGCTGTCCGAAACCAGCAGTCTGAGGGACTCGGCCATGCTCAGAGGACCCCTGACGACAAGAATTCTCCTGATCTGCTTGTTGAAAACTCAGAAGCCAAAGCAGATTCCGGTAACATGGCACACGTCAATCCCCAAGCGTGCACCCACGCCCGGCCTCACAGACAGACCCTACGAGGACATCCGCGGCTCCTGCGCCCCCACGCGGAAGGCTGGGCAGTCTGGCGCAGCACGTGGACAGACACGGTCATGGGACCCTGTGCCTCCAGGAACCACACCAAGGAAGGGAGGGCGCTGGGACTAACCCAGCTGCAGAATATCTGAGTCCGTAAAATATAATTATGTCTCTAAAGAGACAAAGGGGCCTGTCCTTAAGATCTTTGATCTCGCTGGCCTCTAAACTCCAACATCACAAACACCACCCCAAAGCGGTGACCATGGTAGCTCTATCCTTCGTGACAAACATTTTTACAATGGGTATGTTTACAAAATCCTTCCCCCAGAAACAACTACCTTAAAGCCTATTAACCTGCAGGCCAGGTGCTCGGAACTGAGGCGCACAGATGCAAATCCTGACCCCACTACTAACTAGTGCTACTAGCCTGGCAAATCCCTTTCCCAAATTCCTCACTGGGAATATGCGAACAATGACAGAAGACGAGGCTAGAGAGCCACGGCACCGCCACGTTCACAGCAGCCTCACCTCCACCAGCCAAGACACGGAAACAACCTAAGCGGCCACTGGAGAATGAATGGATAAAGAAATTATATGCAAAGAAAAATACATAGATACAGACACACACGGTGCACAGTGAAACAGGATACCACCATAGGAGCAGGCGATCTTGCCGTCTGTCACAACAGGGACAGACCTGCAGGGCACCGTAGCGAGGGAAAGGAATCAGAAACGAAGAAAAACAAACCCTGTGTGATCTCACTCATACGTGGAGAAGAAAAACAAACCCTGTGTGATCTCACTCATACGTGGAGTCTTAAAAAACAAATCCTGTATGATCTCACTCATACGTGGAATCTTAAAAAGAAAAAAGAGCTCACAGACACACAACAGATTGGCAGCTGCCAGCGGCAGGCAAGGGGGTCGGGCACAGAACTGGGCACAGAACTGGGCGGACATGGTCCAAGGTCCAAGCTTCCGTTACAACGTAAGCCGGCCCCGGGCACAGAACACACAGCACGGAGACTCCAGCCAGCAGTGCTCTGGCGCATTCGTGCGAGCTGCTGGGAGTAGATCTCGATGTTCTCATCACAAGAATGAAAACCACAAAGTGCGTGTGTAACCCAGTGGTGTTGTGACAGGTGTTAATCAGGCTTCCGATGGTGATCCTTTCCCAACACATACTCCCAAATGCTGAATCCTTCTCTTGTGTGCTTTAATACAACGTTACAGGTCAATGCTATCTCAAAAAAACTGCAAAAAATATTGTAAACAAACTTAAAAACTGGATAATCCATGAAAATGCACTTAGCCGGTGACCTGGTACCTAAGCACTAACTGATAAGGGTCGTGTTCACGCTCGTCCTCATGTCCCTCCTGCACGCGCAGCGATGGTGACGAAGGCCTAAGTACTCCCGGGGCCACGCGCACACCCCACCCGCAAAGGAGGCACGCCTGACCCCGGTCTCAGTACATCTCCCGCTCGCCGTCTCACACTCAAACACACCCCACACGCACAGCACACACTCCTCACACCCCAACACACATTCAACACATACACAAACCACACGCCCTCAACATACGTCCGCGCACAACACCTCACGCGGCACACTGCGCAGGCAGAGCGCACACCGAGCAGAGCCGCTGCACACACACAGCACACACAAAGCCGCACACCCGCGCACACACACACACAGCACGCGTGCTCTACTGCAGGTGCAGCCGGACCTCTGCCGCCAGAAGGAGCGAAAATCTCTGGGCAAATATCAGGACCAGGAGTCACCCGGGTCCTGTCACGGAGGGTCCTCATACGAACCCAAAGGACAGCAGCTCACCCTGAAACCTAAGTCTTCGCACGCGCAGTTACCGGAGCGCCTGTGTGCGGACGAGCAGGAGCCCGGACACGGGGCGCAGCGCTGTCCGTGCCGGGCGAGGCCGGGCTGGGATTCCCCACACACCCGACCCGCGCACCCACCCACCCACCCACCCCACACCGCTCTGCACCACCTCAGCCTCAGGCCCGGCGCGCGTGGGAAGGCTCCGGACTCGGCGCCGAAGCTGCGCGAGCGAACCCGCCTCCGTCCGCACGGCCTCTGCATCTGCCCCGCGGGACGCAGCTCTCCTGTCTGCGCCCCAGGCTCTCGTCTTTCTGTCCTCGAAGCGCAGCGCTGGGTCTGAAGCAGCCAGAAACCCCAGCCGCCATCACCCCGTCCGGGCACTGGTGAAGTGCGGAGCGCGAACGGACGTCTCCAGCTGGAGACTCACGCTGCACTGACTTGGGACCTCGGCACGAACTGGCTGGATCGAAGCAGCCCCACTGGGCACCGAACTCCAGCTCGGAACGGCTGGAACAGTCAACCCAGAGGCCCAGAGAAGCAACGGCCCAGAAGGGACCCACATCCCTGCCGCGGTCACCCACGCGGCTGCTGCGGACAGGGGGAGGGTCCAGCCACAGTGACTTTCACCGGTTTGAACATGAGTCCAAGCTGTTGCCACACCTAATCTCTTCATTACAAGTGGTAAACACTAACACACAGGGACAATCAATCCCACATAACCTCTGGCTCTTTCTGGGAATTCAGAAACCAGCAGGTAAGCTAAATGCTTACGTTCCTTTCTATGTTTAAAAAAAAGAAAAAAAAACCCGGCCTCTGAAGACCACCGATGACCTCCCGGAACCACACAGCCCTTCCCAGCAAGGACTGCATGCAGGCCTGTCAGGAAGCCTGGAACAGAAGGTGCTAGGCTAAGAAACACGCCCAGGCCAGCAGGGTGGGGCACGGGGTCAAGTCTCCAAGCACCCTCTTGGGGGTGGGGCGGGCACCAGAGATGACGCAGGAAGCACACCAGCCTCGGGGGTGGGAAAGGACCCGAAAGGCCCCAGCTTCTCGGGAAGCCCACCGCAGAGCCGACGGCCGCAGGGCGCCCGGGCCTTCCCTCTCTGCTTCACCGCAAGCACCTTGCCCAGCGCCGTCCTCCGGCTGCGGGCTCTCCTTCGAGCCTCGGCGCACGGGTCTCTGAACATGACCGTCAGCGAGGCTCACTGCACGTGGGCCTTCATGAAACAGAACCAGCTGCAAGAACCACCACCTGCGGGGAGCCCCGAAGAAGGGCCCATCGGGGGTCACCGAGCCAGAATCCTCTACCAGACGCAGCGGCCTATTATTTTTTACTAGCAGCGGTCGGAGCGACATTGCCTGGTGACACATTTGAATACTGCCCTGAACTGGATCCCACACAGACAGAGCTGGAAACACAACCAAAGGTCAACCTCTCCCACAGACTGGCCATGTTCCCTGTTACATCCAAGGGCCTCGAGAGCCTTGAGGGTCTCTGGCAGCCTGGGGGTCGGAGGTCAGGGAACTGAGCTCAGTACTTGCCAGGGTAGGAAAACCCATCCATCAGGGACACCTTAGTTAGATGTCACTGATGAGCCCAATTCTGCCATGTGCTTTGCAAACAAGCTCTTCATGCCCTTGAAAGCATTTAGAAAAATCTCTGAGAAATGCAAGAAAGCTTTTAAAACAGCATCAGCCTAGGACGCAGCCGCCTGGGACGCAGCCGTGGAAGGTGGTGGGAAGAGCCAGAGTGAGGAGGACGCTGGTGCCCCCTGCTGCCCAGAAGGGGCCAAGAGGGAGCAGTCCGGGACCACACACACACACACACACACACACACACACGCAGCACAGACCTGTGCAAGCAGACACACGCACAGGTACACATGACAGACAGCATAGACATAACAGACGTAAGTCACACGTGACAGACATGACACACAGGACATAGAGACGCAAGAAGACACATGGCAAAGACACAAAGACCCACACGACAGATGTGCGACAGAAATGACACACACGCAGGCACACGGTCTGATACACAGGCACACGCAGACACATGGGCACACGACAGATAGGACACACCTAGGCATACTCGAGCACATGGCAGACACACCAAGCTTGACAAATATGACACAGACATGGCAGACACACGACAGACACGCATGACATGTGACACGCGCAGGCATACGGCAGACACACAGACACAGACATGCCTGACCGATATGACACACACGCAGGCACACAGATGCGTACAACAGACACGCATGACAGATATGACACACATGCAGGCACACAGACACACACTGAGAAGAAAAGGAAATCAAAGCGGCAAAGTCACGACGTTTGAAAACAGCCTATCTACTGAGTTTATCTGAAGCATCTACTTTCTTCTCAAGGAACCTGCGCGAGCAAAGGAGCCAGAAATCAGGAGTCAGGCTGCACACGAGGGCCAAGGCCCTACCGGAAGCACCTGGTGAACGGGAGCCCAGCGCCGGGGTCGGGGGCCAGTGTGAACACCTGCAGCGGCGCAGGCAGGAAGTGCTGGGAGGCACACGTGCCCCGACGTCCCTGGGCGACCCCCACGCCGCTTGGGGGCAGTGGCACAGCCTCCTGGGGCAGGACAGAGCAAGGACAAAGGCTTTCCTTGTGTGCGGGACACAGGCCTGTCTCCCAAGGGGACCTATGGTGGACCACACCCAGCCGGCCATGTGCTCAGCCACGGTGCAGACTTCCAGCCAGGCCCTGGGGCACAGCTGAAACCGCTTCCGTCCTCCCACGGGCCCTCACTTGGCTTCTGGGAAGACGCATTTGCCTTGTAAAATTATCCGAAAAAAAAGCTTGAGTTTGGTTTTTCTAACCTTCATCCATGCAGAAGAAGTTCCCAGAAGAGTTCACTGTCCATACAACTCTGTCCCCACCGCCCAGACTGGGAGGTTCTCATAATCATGCTGGGTGACGGTGACCCATCTCCCCAACTGCCACAGACCCATCCACAGTCTGGGACCGCCTGCGTCTGTCACCTGCGCCTTGCACGCCAGAGAGGGAAGGGCGCCGGCTCACGTGCGCGCAGAGACCTAAGGGAGCTAGCGCAGGTACACGACAGATGTAAGGGAGCAAGTGCACGTGTGTGCCAGAAGTAAGGGAGTGAGCACATGTGCGTGACAGGTAAGAGAGAGAGCGCACGTGCACAAGAGACGTAAGGGAGCGAGCACATGTGCACACAGAGGTTAGGGAGTGAGCGCATGTGCATGCGGAGACATAAGGGAGTGAGCGCACGCACAGGACGTGTTCAGGAAGCTAGCACAGGTGCGTGACAGAGACATAAGGGAGCGAGCGCACGCGCAGGACAGAGATGTAAGGGAGCGAGCGCACCTGCTCGCAGTCTGGTCAGAAGGGGAGTTTGCCCGTTTAGGTCACCCTGACCTGCTGCCAGTTCCTGAGAAGCTACTGCCCGCATGTGGTCACTGCTTTGGTCCTGGGGGTAACTGAACACGGCCCCTCACCAGCCCTCCCAAGCAGAACAGAAGCTACGGAGGGAGGCCTTCTCACATGCAGTTTCAAAGATGACTTGAGTTGGATTCTTGGGTGGCTGAGCACGGGACTCTCAGTTTTGGCTTAGGTCATGACGCCGGGGTCCTGGGACGGCGCCCGCACCGGGCTCTGTGCTCAGCAGAGTCTGTTTTCCCCCCCTCTTTGCCCCTCCACAGCCCCGCACCAGGGGCCCGTGACGGCCACCGCTATGTGACAGCTTTCTGCGATCCGCTCCTGGGAGTGTGCGGGCAAGACCCCAGGCCTGCTTCTAGCGGACAGGGTGCGGCGAAGGCGCTGCGATGTCCCTCCCGCGAGTCCGCGGTGTTCTGCGGCAACGCTCAAGGTACGTGGGAGCTAAAATGAAGGTCAGCTGCTGTTAAGTTACTCAAAAGGGAAATTGGTCAAAAAAAGTTTAAAAGTCACTTTTCCAGAAGGGGACTGCCTCTACTTTCAAGGTCCCATGCCCCAGGGCGGAGGCAGAAGTCGCAGCAACAGCACAGTGGTGGGGAGACCGTGTCCCACAGGCGGGTGCAGGGACAGCCTTACACAGAACGGCGTCAGGCTTCCAAAGGGAGGAGCCACAAAACCACAAAGAGCAAGAGAGCCGGGGCGTGGGGGCCGGGGTCTCAGTGTCAAGTCTGTCACATCCCAAATGGCCAGGGAAGATTCCGGGTGACGGCGCCGCCCCATCACAGTTGGCTGGACGTAGGGACCTCGATCTGAGGCAGGGCACAAGGAAGAAAGATACAGCAGCCTCTGCCAGAGAAGCCCCCGACACACTGCGACGGGGGAGAAGGGAAAGCCCAAGAGGGCCTCTGGGGAGGTTGTTCTCAGCAGTGGAAGAGCGCCAGTCGAAGCCACAAATAGATAAAGAACATAGGGGGCTCAGGGGCAAAAGAACCTTCAGAAAACAACTTTATTGCCCCAAAGACAATAAGTGTTAAAAACACAAAGGTAGGGGCGCCTGGGTGGCTCAGTGGGTTAAGCGTCTGTGCCGGCTCAGGTCATGATCTTGGGGTCCTGGCATCGAGTCCCACGCCGGGCTCCCTGCTCAGCGAGGTGTCTGCTTCTCCCCTGCCCCTCCCCCCTGCTCATTTGCACTATTTCTCTCTAATAAGTAAATAAAATCTAAAATAAAAAAACCAAACCCACAAAGGTCTATGTGAACTTAAATAGAAAGACCCCTGTGAAGAACCCCCAGGGAGCAGAGAGTCCCAGTGCAGGTTCCTAGACACGGCGCGCCCGGGGCCCCAGGCAGCAGCAGCAGCAGCAGACAGCCGCACACGCCAGCATCCTGAGGCCGGGTCAGGAAGGGGAGGACACGCAATGTGGGGCCCGTGTGCAGAGGCTGCCGAATGCCCATTAGCCAGCCGGGCCTGCTGACACTGGCGGAAACACCGTAGAGACTACAGAGCACAAGACAGACCATACTCCGCTGACAGAGAGATGGACCGTGGGGTTCTCCGCAAAGCCAGAACGGGAACACCAGCTACGGACAACGGCAGAGACAGGAGAATGGAAGAAGATGCGTGGCCGGCTGGGTGCCAGACATCTAATCTAGGTTGGCACAAACGTCAAAGGCCCCAAAGACTAAAGAGCCAAAGAGCACATAGGGAAGATGCTTACTAGGGCCAAGGATCCCCCCACGCACACACGCGTGCACACATGCTAGCACACACACACGTGCATGCACACAACCGGCTGCCCTCCCAAACGGCACAGTGAACTAACGCAGGACCCCTGTGTCTCTCATCAGAGACCCTTCAGCACATCAGTCCCCTGCCCCAAGGGGTCCCCGTGACTGGAGCAGCCGCGACGCCAGCCCCCGGTCTCAGACCGCAGGCCACTGACCTCGGCTGGCTTCCCTGCGCTATCGCAGCTGCTCCGTGGCTGCAGCGCCTCTGTCCACCCTCAACCCCTCTAGGTCACGCACTGATCCATCAGCAACGGAAGACCCGTGCTGCGGGTGCGTGGCAACACCTGCGAGTACTCACGTTTGTTGTAGCACGTGGCCAGCACACCCTTGTCGGCAGGACTGGTGCTAATGTGCCAGATCTCACCCACTTGATGGAGGAGGACGTTTTTACTTATAATGTTGTTCTCGTCATCGAAGTCTACGATGTGGATCTACAAGCACAGTAACAGCACATCAGGACTTGACTTCCCACGTACCTTAACTAAATACAGTGATCACAAAGAATAATCAAAAGCATCTTTAACATTTTTACTTAACTTACTGTTACCACACCAAGAGCATAGACTTTTATGAGCTCACCTCCCTGGGTTCTTCCCAAAAGACGGGTCTGAAATCCCCATGGAGTTTTTTGTTTGTTTGTTTTTTGGTTTTTTTAAGTACGAAAATGCTTAATAGTCAAATGCAATTCAATGTGTCCAACACTTTCTCATAATCACAGAAGTTAATATTCATAAACATAAGGCAGAGGCATTTATTTGGCACCTAACTTAGCCCACCTAAAATAGTCCTTTAGCCTGCCATTTTAATCTGATCCAAGATACTATTTTATTTTCAGTTTTCCAAGAAACTGAAAACATATCCACTAATACTACTTGCCATTCTTTTTTTTATTATTTTTTTATTTTTTATAAACATATTTTTATCCCCAGGGGTACAGGTCTGTGAATCGCCAGGTTTACAGCACTCACCATAGCACATACCCTCCCCAATGTCCATAATCCCACCCCCTTCTCCCAAACCCCCCCCCCCCAGCAACCCTCAGTTTGTTTTGTGAGATTAAGAGTCACTTATGGTTTGTCTCCCTCCCAATCCCATCTTGTTTCATTGATTCTTCTCGTACCCACTTAAGCCCCCATGTTGCATCACCACTTCCTCATATCAGGGAGATCATATGATAGTTGTCTTTCTCTGCTTGACTTATTTCGCTAAGCATGATACGCTCTAGTTCCATCCATGTTGTCGCAAATGGCAAGATTTCATTTCTTTTGATGGCTGCATAGTATTCCATTGTGTATATATACCACATCTTCTTGATCCATTCATCTGTTGATGGACATCTAGGTTCCTTCCATAGTTTGGCTATTGTGGACATTGCTGCTATAAACATTCGGGTGCACGTGCCCTTTCGGATCACTCCCCATGGAGTATTTTTAAGTGTGCAACCCACGTAGCCCAGCCCCCCACACACCCGGTGCTAAAGAAACAAGGCAGCGAAAGCTCCGTCCCCAGGTGGCTTGGTCAGGCCAGGGCTGTCACTAGGGCTGGGGGTGTCAAGGGTTGTGCAAATGAGCCTAGAGCCTCAGGGCTGCCCGTGGCCGTGGGGCACATGTAGCCGCCACCCAGCCAGAATCAGGGCACCCACACGGTGCTCACGCCAAACAAGGCCTAACTCAGTTCAGGCACCAGCAGTGAAGGAGTTGGGAAGAGGCGAGAAAGCGTCACACACACACACATCTTAAACATTTTTCCATAAAGGAGTCCGACGGCTGCCAATGCTCACAATCGCACCATATGTAAACATGAGAGTATCATATTTCAGCCACGGAAGGTTATGTATGCTCCCTGAGTGATATTCTGGACAATTTTTACAGGAATAAAATGATTGTCACATTCATACTTTTATCAGTATCTAAGTCAATGAGGAAAATAAAACATTTGTTTTAAAAATGAATTTATACTAAGAAATTATTCATGGATCTTCATGAAGATCTATGTCCGGAAATGTTCACGGCGGCATTGATTATGGCGATGAGAAATCAGAAGTCAGCTGAATGTCTGGCAATGGGGAACTGCTCAAATAAATTGTGGTATTTGACTATAACGTAATACTACAAGCCATTCCATATGCTATAAAGGACCGTTTAGTGCCAGGGAAGAGGGTCCGTAACTTATATTTAAGGGGAGAAGAATGAGCAGAGCCGTGTGAGGGCTGCAGGCGGTGTCTGCGTGCATGATCCAGGGGACAGCCAGGAGGTACACGGTCGGTCACAGTCGGTCACCCCCAGACAGCGGGACCACGGCAGGTTCTTCCTTCACTTCTTTGGGGGCTTGTCTGTAGTTTCCACATTTCGTGTGTGATTAATATGCACCACTTTGCGATCGGAACATTAAATGCTGTTTTAAAAAATGTTTCCATGGCATCCAAAAGCCTCACACTCCACCCTCAGTTCAAAGAGCCTGGTTCTAGTCTTCACGACTTCCTCCTCCACCCGGTTTGGACGGCAAAATAACCTCCGGCCCCGACAAAGGGTAGCTCTGGACCCAGAACGCAAGCCCCACGCTGACGCTGCGAGCCCGTGTGGCCCCGCGCCTCCGATTCCCACAGGCGCGCTGAAGATGAAGGATCACCAGACACCGAGTGCAGGCGTGCCCGGCTCACCACGGCGCACACTCGGGCCTTCCCCCCTCCTCTAGGGGAAGAGATGAAGAATCGTTGCTGTTACTTTTACTTTTAAAAAACTGCTTTCAGAGCACCTGGCTGGCCCGGGGGATGAAGCGTCTGCCTGCGGCTCAGGTCGTGACAACAGGGCTCTGGGATGGAGCCTGAAGTCAGGCTCTGCGCGGGGCCCCTCTGCAGGGAGCCTGCTTCTCCCCCTCCCTGCCTCCACCACGTGCACGCGCTCTCTCTCCCGATCCCTCCCTCTCTCTCCAATAAACAAATAAAATCTTTTATAAATAAATAAATAATAAAAATTACTTTCAGCAAGCTCTTCCTGCCACGTAGCCCAGTGCAGTTTCCACACTGGGTTCAAAGGTACAAATCACGTTATCTTAGAACTGTTTCCTCCCCACACATGAGGGAATTTAACCCGTAAACACCTTCTCCCTCTGGGGACATGTTACACATTAAAAAGCTATTAACAATTACTAAGTAATGAAGTGATTCCTGAGAGAAGTATCTGGTGGACTGAAGTTAAACACACACGTGTCCTGAGACCCAGGAGCCCACTGCTGGGCCTGTACCCAAGTGACACCAAGGCAAAAGACGGGCACGGCACAGCTCACAGCAGCTTCGCCGGTGATCGCCAACAACGGGACACAGCCCAGCCCGTAACACGGGCTGAGGAGCTATAGGTGACAGTGGGGGCAGTACCATGGCCATGGCATGGGGCTGGGGGTGTGCACAAGTGTGTAAGATACACTGGCTGTTCACTTCAGACACACAGGATGCCTCACATGCAAGTCCACCAGACTGAGCATAAGAACAAAACTAAAAAGAAAAAATTTTAAAAAGTCATTCTTTATTGTATCCAATGACTTAAACATTTAAAAATAAGAAATCTGGGGGCACCTAGGTGGCTCAGTGGTTTAAAGCCTCTGCCTTCGGCGTGGGTCATGGTCTCAGGGTCCTGGGATCGAACCCCACATCGGGCTCTCTGCTCAGCAGGGAGCCTGCTCCCCCCCCCCCCGGCCTGCCTCTCTGCCTACTTGTGATCTCTGTCGGTCAAATAAATAGGTAAAATCTTTGAAAAAAAAGAATAAATAAGAATTCTGTGATGCTGATGAAATAGTGACAATCCACACAGGGAAGGCTACAGTAAAATCAGTAAATGCTGAACATCTGAATCGTTCTTTCAAAAGATTTATTACAATACATAAATAGAAACTATATAAATGTTGAAACTGAAATAACTGGATTTCCTAAAACCTGTCCCAGAAAAAAAATGAACAACACAAAAATGATGGAGTATTAAATAGTTCTAAAAATCATGCAAAGCATGGGGCGCCCAGGTGGCTCAATGGGTTAAGGGCCTGACTCTTGGTTTCAGCTCAGGTCTGGAGCTCAGGTCCGGGAATCCGGCCCCACAGTTGACTCCGCGTGCCGCAGGGAATCTGCTCCTCCTCTTCCCTCTGCAGCCTACCCTGCACATACCCACACACATGCTCTCTCTCTCAAATAAATAAAATGTTTTTTAAAAATCATGATAAAGGGAGCACCTGGGTGGCTCAGTGGGTTAAGCCTTTGCCTTCAGCTCGGGTCATGATCCCAGGGTCCTAGGATCGAGCCCCGCATCGGGCTCTCTGCTCAGTGGGGAGCCTGCTTCCTCCTCTCTCTCTGCCTGCCTCTCTGCCTACTTGTGATCTCTGTCTGTCAAATACATAAATAAAATCGTTTAAAAAATCATAATAAAGAACAATTATAAACACAGAAGTTTTATGAAAGCATAAATTTCACGAGCAGAATATAAAGTGGCTTGCAATTATATAAAAGTCATGTGTGAACATAGACTACAGGGCAATATACAAAATTGGGAATAATTTTTGTGTTGCTACAGTAAAGAGGAAATTTTTTTCTTTCTTCTTTATTATTTGCACATTTCCTGCTTATCTGGAAATCCATGAAGACCGAAGAAAATGAATGAAGGCACTTCTATGTACTATTTTCCTGTTCCCTCATCTATCCCTCTGCAAGGCACCCAAATGCCAGGAGGCCCACAGGCGGACACTCCAGAGCCCCGTCGGCAGAATTCCTGTTTGCTGGCTCGGTCGGCCCACCGTGAAGAAAGCCCAACGTCGTGGCACCGATTCACAGCACCCCGCCCGCGGACCTCTCCCCCAGTCCGGAGCCTGTGGCTGCCAGCCTCTCCTGCCCGACGCCCCCCAGGTCACTCTCACCTGGGGAAGCCTTCCTTCTCACCACCTCGCCAGGATGCCCTCTTCTCCGTGTGAGGACACAAAGCCCATGCCGTCCACATGCCGTCCACATGCTGTCCAGGCCTTGGAGCCTGATCCCAAGTTCCTCTAGGCTCCCTTCTGCACTTCTGGGCACAGGGACACAGCAGGAAGGAGGGACGGGTCGAAGACCTCCCCCTCCCACCAAGTCCGTCTCTCCTGACCTGACGCGCTCGGGTACTGCTCCGGCCCGTCACACCTGACGGTCCTCAGATTCTCCCACACATCCTCATTCACAGTTTCCAGACAGGCCACAGGATGCATCTTCGTGAAATGTTTTAATCTAGGCATGTTCGGGAAGAACGGTAAGACTCACCATAAACAGAGATCAAAGTAATACTGGCTAGCCTGTAAGACGGGCCAGGCGCGATGCTATCTGACACACATTATCTCCATTAATCCTGAAAAGAGCCATGAATAATCATCAGCCACAATCTACAGGGGAGGAACACAGGCTTGGAGAGCTGACATACGGTGTCTCCTGCGGTTAGAAGCAGGAGTCCAGAGCATGTGCTCTGAACCCCCAAGCCATCCAGGGCACACCGAGGCCCCTGCCCTCCGCACGGCAGCAGGAGAGCAAAAATCAGCCGCTGCCGCCAGAGAGGGAGGCCATATCTCCAGCTGCCTGTTCTCAGGGCACCACCGGCTCCCCGGCTTACACTGGGCGGGCCAGGAAATATTCTGTGCAAGACATCTCTGCAGTTACAGAGCAGTTCTGAGAACAATGCAAGGAAAACACCACGGTGTGTGCACACGATTACAGGGGTGCAAAGGAAGGAGCAACTAATATTGGTTAAGAGTCGGGCAGACGCGCCGCCGTCACCCTAAACTCTCCACACCACAGCTGAGTCCCTAAGATGCTTTCACAGCTTATAATGAAGATCAAACTTGTATATTGTGAATTACTATTACCTTTAAATAGTCTTTTAAAGTTGGATTTACTAGTGCTGGGCTAGGGGCACAGATGACTATGGAAAGTTAGGAGTAAGAGTCATACAGTTCATTAGGAAGCCGGTCAAGATGTCGACGCTCCTCATCTTCCTGGGGAACGGGGGCTTCAAGAAAGGAGTCCCTTGCCACAGACCCAGACTCCGCCGTGGCCCGGGGCCAGGTCTGAGCCGGACTCCAGGCCACTGCACTGTCTCTCCATCTCATCTCTCCCACTGAACTGAAGGTAAACAAACTCTTACAAATTAGAAAGAAAACAATTTTAAATATGGATAAAATTAGAAATCAAAAATGAAAAGCTTCCTTCCTAGGGAACGTTAAGGTTCCGGTGGCTGGGCCACGGGCACGTCTCCCTGCTGGGGCCCCTGAGCCAGCGGGATGAAAGGTCTGGCCCGTCCACCACCGCAGACCTCACACCACACTGTCCACCACGAGACACGAACAGGCCCTCCCGGCAGTTCCTTCCGAAGAACATGGTGCAGCAGGCACTAGACCTGGAGAGGGCGTCCTCTGGCGGGTCTCACACCTCCAGAGCTCTCTCCTCCTGGCTCGAGGCAGGACCGCAGGCCTCACACCTCCAGCGCGCTCTCCTCCTGGCTCGAGGCAGGACCACAAAGCTCCATTTCAGCATCAGTCCACTCTGCTTCGGGGGGATACACGGAGTCTACCGTGATCTGGGACCAGGGGACCTGCGCCCAGTTTTGATTTTGCCGCTTCCCGGCCGGTGGACCCTGTGCCGGTCACGCACTCTCTGGGCTCTCGCTTCAGCGTAAGTATACTTAGGAAAATGGATTCCTAGGATTTCTTCATTAGACTTGAAACACAGTGATCCTTCAGCTAAGACTTAAACCGATCGGTTCCTGTCAAACACGCTACGTGTTTCCCGGTGCTCACTGCGCCCGTCGGCTATCACTTACCTGTCCGTATTAATACTCCTTCCCAACGCAAATAAGCTCCAGTGTATGGACAGCCTTTGTCCATGAAGCCAAACTACACTTGGGAGCCACAAAAAAGAAAGAAAAGAAAAAGACCCACATTCCACACCGTCCTTGTGCCCAGTGGGGGCACTTCTTGGACAAGCAGCGTCCTCGTGCGCGTGGGCTACTGTAACGAACAGCACAGGCGGTGCCTACACACAGGGGCATGCAGTGCTCACACCCCTGGAGGCGGGAAAGCCGAGCTCGGGATGCCACAGCATGCTTGGGTCTGGGGGAAGCCATCCTCCGGGGTCCGATGACCACCCTCTCCCCGTGTCCTCACGTGGCAGAGGAGTAAAGACACTATGGGTGCACCCCATTCACGACGGCTCCACTGCCATGACCTAAGCAACTTCCAGGGGCCCTACTCGCTCCTACCATCACCGGGGGCTGGGTTCCAACCTCTGCACCGGAGGGAGACCAACATGCAGAGCCAGCAAGTGGGCAGGACGGAGGTCCTTCGCTGAGGCTGGCCCAGGGCTGGAGAAAAAGCTGGGAGCTAACAGGTCACTGGAAAACCCCCAGCAGTCTCTATCATCCCATTTCTAGACAGAAGCCCAACAACTGAAAAGCTATAGAGTAGAACTCTGTTTTAAAAAGAAATTCTGAGGGGCGCCTGGGTGGCTCAGTGGGTTAAAGCCTCTGCCTTCGGCTCAGGTCATGATCTCAGGGTCCTGGGATCGAGGCCCACATCAGGCTCTCTGCTCAGTGAGGAGCCTGTTCCCCACCCCCACCCCCCGCCTGCCTCTCTGCCTACTTGCGATCCCTCTCTCTCTGTGTCAAGTAAATAAATAAAATCTTTAAAAAAATAATTAAAATCGAAATTCTGAGATGTAATCAATACTGAGAAAAGGGGGTGGGGAGGGGCAGCAGAAGAAGGGGTGAGGGAGGAGAGGGGCTTCCGTTCCAGGTCAGGGCAGGGGCGCTGAGTCTCGATGTCTGACAAAGGCCCAGGTGTTTCTCGAGGTAGCCGGGGCCACGGAGGACGGAGCTCGCAGACAGATGCGGCTGAGGAACGAAGCTGACCGTAATCAAAACACAAACACAGGAAAATGGAGTTTACAAATTAAAAACAAAAGTTAGAAAGGAAAAGATCAATCCAGGGGAAGAAGCCACTGTGTGTCACCCCCTTCAGGGACCCACCTTCTCCCTGAGCGTGCGGGGAGAGGATGAGTCTGCGTCCTCCGTCACGCTGGCTCTTCCCCCAGCGGCGGCAGAAGCGGGAAGTTAGCGACAGGCAAAAGGAATCTTGGGGAAAAGCCCATGCAGAAGCGAACCCCTTGTTTGGAGTCTCTGCCTAAAGCCCCCACCGGACAGCCAGCGAGCACACGGCCTCCGCGGAAAGCGGCCCACCGTCCCGCCCACCCCATAAGGACCAGCAAACGAAGGACCTACACAGCCATCCGCTCCTGGCGCGGAGCCGCGTGCAAACTAAGGGCAGAAACTAGAGCAGTTCCTCTGACGGAGAAAACAGGCCAGCGACTGTGACAGCTTCAAAAATTTCCAGAAAATAGCCCAGCTGAATTAATTAGGACTGGTTCAGGGACTGGCACTTTCTAGGGAATTAATGACTGCGCAGGAGCTACTGGCCCGAGGCGCAGCCGGGGGCTGTTAACCCTCACCAGCCAGCGGGGCCAGCCGTGGGAGGCGGGGGAGCAGGGCCGCAGGGCCAGGGCCCCCGATCTGGGCGGCGCTGCCTGATCTGGGGGCAGCTCCCAGCACTAGCGCCGTGGGTGTGGGTGTCTGCACGGAAGCCTGCAGGACGCCTTCAGGCCACGAACCCCCCCCGCCCCTCCCCCGGTGCTGCAGGTGGAAGCAGGAGGGGGAGGCGGGGGAAGGAGAGCAGCTGCGCTCCTGCCATATTCCAGCTCGCCCGCCTGCGAAAAACCCCAGAACTGCTCAGGACCAATCCCCTGCCTGCTGGGAAATGAGGTCAATGACCCCCACCCACCGAGGTCGCAGGCGTGGGAATGGCCCCCACCCGGCCCTGAGCAGCGCCCCGCTTCCCCGTCCGGCAGATGTGTGTCTCTCTGAACCGCAGTCAGTGGGCAGCCTCTGGGGCACAGGACCCCCTTCCCTTCCCAGCCTGTGCCAGCACCCAGGAGGTGGTGCTGGGGAGGGCACAGCCGAGCGGGCGCCACAGGGACCGTTGCTAGCACCCTACGAAGTCCTGTTGCTCCATGTGGAGGCACAAAGCCGGGAATCCCCATCCTCACCGACCCCCGGAGCCCGGGTCACCCTCACTGTCAGCAAACAAGCAGGGACGGCCTCCAGGAAGGAGGGCTGGGAGGTCAGGGGGAGCCAGTTTTCTCCCCTTACAAATGCGCTCCAGAACCCTGTTCTGATGAGAACAGCGGTGGGCGGGGCACCTGGGTGGGGAGGTGGCTGAAGCGTCTGACTTTTGGTTTGGGCTCAGGTCATGATCTCGGGGTCGGGGGATCAAGCCCCACAACGGGCTCCATATTTGGAATCTGCTGGAGATTCTCTCTCTCCCTTGGCCCCTCGCCCCTGATGCAGGCTCTCTCTCTCTCAAATAAATAAATCTTTAAAACTAATAGTAATAACATCAGAGGGAAACAGAGGAACAAGCGTGCTGCTCCTGGAGGACAGCAGAAGGGCAAATGCTGTGCCCTCACCGCCCCGGGGGTGTCCTCTTGGGGCCGCTGGCTGGGAGGCAGCCTCGGGAGACATACACCCCACGTGGGAGGACACGCACCACGTGAGCAGGGAGTCAGGCCTATCGCACAGGAGTAAAACACACGTTGCAGGGACATGTGAGCTTGGCCTGTGTGAGGGGAACACACGGGTTGGGCGTGTAGGGGCACAAGCTCAGGATCCGGCCCTCCCTGCTCTGGCGGCTCCCCAGCCACCCCCCAGGAATGAGACCCCCGGGCCGCGGGCCAGCACCATAGCCCACCCTCGCCAGGTCCCTCCTCCCCGCGAGAGCCCACCGGAAACCCTCTTCCTAAGAAAGTCATTCTTCCTGACATTCTGCCAGAAGGAACGTGACACACACATTCAGAAAAGTGAAAATCAGGAAAATGATCTACCTCACAAATGCTCACCTCACCCATAGGTTACTGTGGCTCAAACTTTGAGGCTGTTTGACCCGTTTCCTCCGAGTTCTTCACCGTGTGTAAGACTCGCGTTTGAACTTGATTCACCACTGTTCTGAGGTATAACTGACGTAATATTCTATGGGCCCCATGGAGACACCTAACGAGTCAACATTTGTAGCCACTAAGAAATGGTCTTTTTTGACACTACTGAGATCACACAATAGATAAAATCCTAACATTTCACTGAATCACCAAACGATTCTGAAATTATGCCATTAATGAGTTTATAACTTAATGAGTGCAATCTATGATGACGACTCCGCCACGAGGAACCAGGTTCAACGGGGTCCCATCCTGTGAATCTGCCACCATAGAAAGCAGCTCCCGTCAACCTGATTCCCGCACATTTTGATGGCTGCTAAGTGTTTCACAATTATTTGTAACATTATAAAAATATTCCTTGTATATAAAGGTTTTCCTACTGTAAGGGCCTACTTAGCCAGAGGGAGCCATTGTGTTGTTTATGCAGCAAACTGAGACTGACCCTGCCCCTCCCAGAGGAACTGACTTAAAAACAAGTCCGGAAACCAGTCCCAGGTAGCAAAGCCCAGATACAACGGTGGGTCAGGCCAGGTGGAGACATCCAATCAGTGGGGTGCACATACTGTCTCCCTAGCTACCAAGGAGAGTGGGCTCTGCCTTTTGGGTGCCAATTCTGACCAAGGTGATAGGCTAGTGCAAATATCTACTAGGGTAAATTGAAATTCCGTTGGCCACCCGTGTGTGACCTAGCATGATTGTACAGTTGTCTCTGTGTGTTGCAATCTCATTGGCCACCTGTGTGTGCCCAGGCTCAACCACATGGCCTTTGCTCTATAAAAGTTAGTCTGTGAGGCTGGGAGGGGTCGCCTCTTTGTAAGAGACGGCCCCGACCGGTCGGTTTGATTCTCGATGCTTGGTGCAAAATAAAGCTTTGCCTGACCTTCGCTTTGTATCAGTCTTGCTCCTTTGATCACGGACCCATTATTGGGGGACCTATCACTGGGGGCTCGTCTGGGATCAAACGATGAGAACTGAGCCAGCATCAGAATTTCTGGGAAAAGCCTCCAGAGGTCAGATTTCAGGATCCTGTCTGTCTGTCTGGTTGCAGAGCTCCAGGGTATAGCCCACCAGGGAGAAGCTAGATGCAGCCATGCTCCCCAGAGCTGGAGTGGACGCAGGGACGCCCCATCCCACCACTGGTAGATCGTCAGGGGGTTCGAGTCCCCCTGTGCGGTCACAGGATTCAAGTCCCCCTGGGCAGTCAGGAGATCAAGAAAGTCCCCATCGGTGGCAGGTTCTGGGTAAGGACCCCTGGGCCTGTGGTTGTCTTTGTCCTTTTGTTGTCTGTTGTTTATTGTGTTTGCAGGGGATGGAGAAAGTCCCCACCAGCAGCAGGCTCTGGATGAGGATCACTGGGCCTGTGGTTGTCTTTGTCTTATCTTTTTGTTGTCTGTTGTGTTGTTTATTGTGTTTGGAGAAATGGGGCAAGCGGGGAGTAAGGGAACTGTGACACCCCTAAGTCTTGTTCTTTAGCAATATCAAGGATTTTCAAGGTAAAGCCACCCAGTCGGGTAACAAGGTTTACCCGGTTAAACTAAAAACACTGCCAATTAGAGTGGCCCATTTTCTCCACAGGGTGGCCGCTGGAAGGAATGTTTGCCTTGGCTCAGATCTACTCTACCCAGAGTAAGGTCTTCGATCTCCATCGAGACCAAATACCATACATCATGGCCTGGCGATACCTGATAGAAAAGCCACCGTCATGGCTCAAGTCTCACCTTCCCCTACTAATGAAACCACCTCTCTCCCTCTAAGGCAGGGCGGATCACCAAAACCAGAACAGAGAGATGAGGGGACCAAGGAAGAGGACTGTCCTACCCCATCGGACGTGGAGGATCCTGATAAACCTGACTCTCGGTCCTGAGATGCCCTTACCAGTCCCCCTCATATGCAGTTGGGGTCCACCTATGGGACCACCAAGCAGAAAGACCGCCCTGATCCTTCCCCTTTCCTCTATCCCCCTCTGCCTTCCTCTACCTCACCAGTTCGATCAGCGCCAATGCTGCCTCTCCATGAGGTTGCTCTATCAGACGGGAGAGGGCGCCCCCACCTAACCTCTATCCCTCTCTCCTCTTCTGACCTCTGTAACTGGAGGGCCCAACACAAATCCTTCTTGGTCCACCCTCAGGATTTAATTAGTCTCCTGGAGACTGTCTTTCTTACCCATCAGCCCACCTGGGTGGATATTCAACAGCTCCTGATGGCTCTCTTTAATGCGGAAGACAGGGATCGCATCACGCGAGAAACCCATAAGGTGATAAGCGAGAGACCTGGCAGGGACCTCGATCCCTGGCGGAGGGAGGACTCCTGCCCGAGGGAACCCCCCGACTGGGAGTCCAACTCCAATGAAGGGGAGGAGAGCCTGCGCTTCTACCGCCAGGCTCGACTGGGAGGCCTCCATGCAGCTGTAAGGAGACCCATAAAAAGATCTAAAATTAGTGCGGTGACTGAGGGTAAGAATGAGTCTCCGGGAGCTTTCCTAGAAAGGCTTATTGGAGCCTATAAAATGTATAGCCCGACCGACCCTGAGGCACCCAAAAATCAGAGGGCAGTGAATCTTGCTTTTGCCAGTCAGTCAGCCCCAGATATAAAGAGGAAATTTAAGAGGAAATATAAAGAGGAAATAACTTCAGAAAATCGAAGGATTTGAAAGGAAGAATCTGACTGAGTTGGTGGGAATAGCAGAAAAGCTGTTTAACAACAAGACTGCACAAGAGGATGAAAAACAGACAAAAAAACTGGTTACGGTTTTGGCATTGCGTGAGGCGGGGAGGAGACGGGGAAAGAGCGCAACGGAAGGGGAAAGGCAGGTAGAGGTGGTCCGTGCGAGGAAAAGCCTGAGCACAGAGAAGACAGGCGGGAAGACGCAGATTCAGACCAGTGCGCTCACTGTGAGGGAAACGGACGCTGGGCCAGGGAGTGCCCCGAACGGCAGACGGCAATGCCGGCCCCCAGAGACTGAAGGGGCCGTGGTTCGGAGCCCTCCCCGGACCTCGGGTAAAAACTGAAGCAGAGGGGAAATCAAGTGATTTTTTGGTGGACACGGGAGCCCAATTTTCCTCATTACTTAACCCTATGGGAAAACTATCTGGACAGAAAGTCTGGGTACAAGGGGTGAATGGCACAGAAAGACATGAACGGACAACAGAAAGGACTTTAAATTTGGCCTCAGGAGTAGTCAAGCATCGATTCTTGGTCCTCCCTAACGCCCCGTATTACCTGATGGGAAGAGATCTCCTCCCCAAACTACGAGCTGGCATTCAGTTCTCGGAAGGAGACATGACTGTAACCTTGAGACAACCCACTGTGCAGATGCTTGTGGCAGCAGTAGATGGATACCTTCTTTACCAGCCAGTCTCAGAACCAGAGCAGACAAGAGAAGGGAGCCTTCTCCAAACCCTACAGGTCGAGTTTCCTGAAGTCTGGACAGAAGGGAAGCCCCCTGGCTCGGCCAAGGGACAGCCTCCAGTGGTGATACAATGAAAAGCAAGGGCCACGGCTGTTCGCGTCCGGCAGCACCCCCTCCCCTGGGAAGCAAAGGAAGGGATCAGAAAACACATGAACCGCCTCCGCGGAGACGGGATCCTAGTGCCTTGCAAGTCTCCATGGAACACACCTTTGCTGCCCATTAAAAAGGCCGAGACTGGGGAGTACCAACCCGTCCAGACTTGCGGGAAGTTAATAAACAGGTTGAAGACATCCACCCGACAGTGCCTAACCCCTATACCCTACTCTCCCTCCTAGGCCCCAGAAGAACTGTGTATACCGTCTTAGATCTCAAGGATGCATTCTTTCTGCATGTCTTTAGCAAAGGAATTCTCAGCACCTTTTTGTTTTTGAGTGGTCTGACCCACAAGAAGGATTCCAAGGCCAGCTCACCTGGACAAGACTTCCCCAAGGATTCAAGAATTCGCCCACTATCTTTGACGAGGCGCTACATGAGGATTTGCGTGAGTACAACCCAGGAGTCACTCTGTTACAGTACGTTGATGACTTGCTAGCAGCCACTGAGGACTATGAGTCATGTTTGCGGGGGACGAGAGCGCTCTTACAGACTCTGCAGGAAAAAGGGTATCGGGTGTCAGTGAAGAAAGCACAGCTCTGTCAGAGCCATGCCACTTATCCAGGCTTTGATCTCCACGAGGGCATGCGTTCACTGTCTGAGTCCAGGGAACAGGTGATCACCCAATACCCCCACTCCACCACGTCCCGACAAGTGAGGGAGTTTCTTGGGACGGCGGGCTACTGTAGGCTGTGGATACCGCGATTTGCGGAGGTTGCCCGACCTCTCTACGAACTGGCAAAACAGGGCTCACTATGATAGAGTGGACAGCTGAGGCAGAAGGAGCATCTCGGGAGTTACAAACAGCCCTACTGCGTGCCCCAGCATTGGCCACCCCAGCTGTTACCAAGCCCTTCCACTTGTATGTGGATGAAAAAGCAGTGGTGGGCAAAGGAGTTTTAACTCAGACTCTGGGACCCTGGCGAAGGCCAGTAGCCTATCTTAGCAAGAAATCAGATCCAATGGTGGCTGGGTTCCTCCCTTGCCTCCACATAATTGCTGCCATGGCCCTCCTGGTCAAGATGCAAGTAAATTGACTTTGGGTCAAAATCTCATCTTGCCACCACTCACGCTATCAAGGGCCTTCTCCAGACTCCACCAGACCGATGGATGACGAACGCCCGAGTGATGGGGTATCAGGCCCTCCTCCTCAATAAACCAAGAGTGACCATCCGGCCCCTGGCGGTGCTAAATCCAACCACACTGCTGCCAGAAGAGCTGGCTGACCACCCACACGACTGCAGGGAGGTTCTAACCCAAGTCACAGGAATAAGGCTGGACCTCAGAGACATTCCCCTCCTGGATGCAGAGATGACTCTGTTCACAGATGGGAGTAGCTACATGGTCGATGGAAAGAGGTATGCGGGGACTGCAGTGGTTTCCCCTGAGCAGAAACTCTGGACAGCAGCCCCGCCACACAGAACCTCGGTGCAAAAAGCGGAGCTGATTGCACTTACCAAGGTACTACAGATGGCCAAAGGTAAAATCACCACCATCTATAAGGACAGCAGTACGCCTTTGCTACTCTCCATATACATGGGGCTTTTTACAAAAAGGGGCCTATTAACAGCAGAAGGAAAAGGAATTAAAAACCGAGGAGAAACACTGGCTCTCCTCCAGGCTGTTTGGGACCCAAAAGAGGTGGCCATTTTGCATTGCCTGGGACACTGAAAGGGGACTGATCTGATTTCAAAAGGAAGCCAATTAGCAGATCAAGCCACAAAGCAAGCAGCCAGAGAAACAGTGCAAGAGCTGGTGACACTCCTGGCTCCAGCCCTACCAGAAAAGCTGGACTATTCAGAGGAAGATTTAAAGTATTTACAAAAATGGGCTAAATTGGACTATGAAGGGGACTGGGCTAAGACTAAAACAGGAAAGTTAATTCTTCCTTGAAGTCTAGGTAAGAAGTTAGTAGACCAGATACATCAGAGTACTCATTTGGGGACACGCAAACTCAAGGAGCTTATAGGCAAGCAGTTCCAGGTTTCTAAATTAGGGCGTATGGTTCAGGATATAGTTGACAGATGTGCTCAATGCCAGGCAGTTAATTCAGGAGGAACTAGAATGAGAAGAGGGAAAAGAGAAAGAGGTAAGGAACCAGGAATTTATTGGGAAATAGATTTTACAGAGATGAGACCCAGAAAACATGGGCACAAGTACATGTTAGTTTTTGTAGATACCCTTTCAGGCTGGGTAGAGGCTTTTTCCGCCAAATGTGGGACGGCAGGAGTGGTAGCCAAAAAGCGGTAAAAAAGTGGTAGCCAAGAAGAAATAATTCCTAGGTTTGGGCTGCCTCTCACGATCGGGTCAGACAACGGCCCTGCATTTGTGAGTTTGGTGTCATAGGCATTGGCCAAGGCCGTGGGCACTAATTGGAAACTACCTTGTGCCTACCGGCCCCAGAGTTCCAGGCAAGTAGAGAGAATGAACCGGACTCCTAAAGAGACCTTGACAGAGCTAATTCTGGAGACTGGCGGTGGATGGGTCGGTTTGATTCTCGATGCTTGGTGCAAAATAAAGCTTTGCTTGACCTGCACTTTGTATCAGTCTTGCTCCTTTGATCACGGACCCATTATTGGAGGACCTAACACCTATGTTTTGGGTATAGGAAATAAAGGTTAAAGAACATAAACATTTATTTATAAATCTCCACATATAGGTCACGAGACCAGACGCCAAAATGACTATGTGAATTTAAAAACACAAGCGTAGTGATTTCACTATACCACACCCGGCACCAAACACTTTCAAGGCCATCTTAGAGTCACTCCCCCTGCGGGACAGTGGTAACTGGGCAGAGGCCCTGCTCCAAGACACACGGCTTTTGTCCATTTCCCCAGGATCCAAGCAGTTCACTTCTTCACAACATCCTCAGCACACACGAGGTACAGAGAACACATGGCCTTATCTCCAGCTTGGTGATGAGGAAAATGAACTCCAGCAAGATTAATCCATTCGGTCAAGGTCAAACGTCTGCGTCGAGCCATGAGCTGAAGGCTGATCTGTCAGCCGCCAACCGTTCTCACTACAGCAGTGAGAACAGCCCCTCCTGTTGTGTGCGGCAGTGAAAGCGTGGCCCTTGACAGATGATGGCCTCATCTAGAATCAGCTGGCAAGAACACTGTGTGTCCCCCGGCAGCCTAGGGACAGGCAGTAGCGCCGACCATGTGCCTGGAGAGCTCCTCAGTCACTTATGCGGCAAACCCTACATGACCTCAGACGGAAACCACAACAGCCATGCTGCACGGAACCACAACAGCCATGCTGCACGGAGCACGCTTACATCGCTGAGCTCGATTATTATGTAAGCTCGGATATTTAAATCCCAATGAAAGTTTTATTTTGTTTGTGTGGCATTAATTTGCCCAAGTGTTGCTTGAAAAAAATCAAGAGCAAAATTATTATAAAAGTAAGAACAGGCTTAGTAATTAACATGTATACATTTGTCAAACATAGTTACCTGATTATCATATTTGAGAGACTGCGTCCCGACCAAAAACCGAATGGCATCTGTTTCTGCAGTCTGAGGTGTGAGGGCACGTGCCTGCGGGAGGGAAGGAAAGCGCACACACATTTAAGCAGTTCGACTTGACAGAGTTTAGAAGGCAGTTACCTTCTCTGCGGCTGCTGGGGTGGCAGTAGTTCAAAGTGCCCACTAGGCAACTCAGAAATGTGGATGCAAGGCCTTCAACTTTCGTATACATCGTGACTAACAATTCCATTCAAATGCATACATAGAAACAATTATAAACGGGCACAGAAAATAAGCAATAAAGATGTAAATGGTATTTTTAATGAAACCACAATTTTCAACGGCAACAGACTGGTGGAACAAATCATCCTTCAACAGTGCAGCAGAAAACCGCCCCCAGCAATGGCAGAAGAGGTGGTTTAAACCAAGCTCTGGCAGAGGGCAACCGTTAAAATGAAACAAAATACTATGAATTTGTTCCAAGGCCTCCTTTAAGGAATTCCCACAGCGAAGAATAAACGCCACGATCTTGGGAAGGAGCAAAGCATCGAGGAGCAAGCCTGACCTCCAGCCCGCTCTCAGCGGCCAGTCCAGAAGGGTGGCTCGCAGCTGACACCAAGGAACGCTTCTGACGGGCCCCTGGACTGAGGGGACAAACACGGAGTGCAGGGCCCACCCCGGAGAAGGGGCCAGCGGAGAGCTAACAGTCAGGATTGGGGTCCCGGAGGGCAGAGGCCAGGAGTGAAGGTGTCAACCCGCACAGACTGTTGCTCCAGGTCATCGTGGTCCGCAACTGGATTCTAAGTAACTGAGCAGACGGGTGCTCCTGGGCCGGCGAGACCCGCCCATCCTCCGGAGGAAGACAAAGACCTCCAAAGGTTCTACAGTTTTTCTCACAATGTCAAATGCTCAATCAAAAATAACTAGTCCGACACCCACCCCAAACCAAATGATTAAAAGCCAAACTGCAAACAACAGAAAGGCCTGCTGAGCATTCAGATGGTCAGGCTCTGGGCAACCAGCTGTAGAACATCAGGCTTTGTGCACAGGTTTGCCGGGAACACTCTTAGGAAGGACACCATGGGGGGAGCAGGAGCGAAACATGAAGGAAGCAGGAGTGGCCAGAGGACGCAGGACTGGCCAGAGGACAGGGAGGCCAGAGCCGGGATGGCTCCTCAGAGTGGAGCCATCATGGCCAGGCCCATCTGCGACCCTGCCCCCAACCCCACCAATCAGTCGTTGGCAGCAGGCTCTCCTGGAGGGGGTGTGACTTAGGGCAACGTGGCTCTGCTCAGCTGAGGGCAAACTCTAACAGCACCCACCGAGAGCTCCCAGCCACCCATAATCCCAGAACCCGCTGCATTTCCTGAAAGAGGAATCGGGGTGGTGCACCACAGCAGGAATTACGACACCTGTGCTTAATATTGTCAATAATTAAAAGACCTGGGACACCTGGGTGGCTCAGTTGGTTAAGCAGCTGCCTTCGGCTCAGGTCATGATCCCAGCGTCCTGGGATCGAGTCCCACATCGGGCTCCTTGCTCCGCAGGGAGCCTGCTTCTCCCTCTGCCTCTGCCTGCCACTCTGTCTGCCTGTGCTCGCTCTCACTCTCTCTCTCTTACAAATAAATAAATAAAATCTTAAAAAAAATAATAATAATAATTAAAAGACCAAATAAAAAATTTCAGGTGAAGAGTCTGAAGCCTCAAAGGAAAAGACTGTTCATAACTGGTTAATGCTCGTGGGACAAACACAACCAAACCCACATCTCTTTCAGTATGACCAGGAAGTGTGCCAGGACCAATCCCTCCATCCCCACAGCTCGTGCTCTGATGCCCGTGGGAGGAAAGGTGGCAGCATGAGAGGGACGCAGGAAGCCCGTGGGAGGCACAGGTGGCGGGGAGGTGGGGGCAGTAGCTGCGGGCGTTGAAGATGGAAGGAGTCCGTGGACCAAGGAGTACAACAGGCCCCTCAAGAAGCTAGAAAAGGCAAGGGAACAGATTGCCCCCGAGCCTCCTGGGAAGAATGCGGCCCTACCAACGCCCTGATTTAAGCCCCATGAGGCCCACATGAGGCTTCAGAACTACAGAATTGTAAGGTACAAGGCGCTGTTCTTTAAAACCATTAAATAGGGGCACCTGAGTGGCTCAGTGGGTTAAAGCCTCTGCCTTCAGCTCAGGTCATGATCCCAAGTCCTGGGATCAAGCCCCGAATCAGGCTCTCTGCTCAGCGGGGAGCCTGCTTCCCTTCCTCTCTCTCTGCCTGCCCCTCTGTCTACTTGTGATCTCTGTCTGTCAAATTAAGTAAATAAAATCTTTATAAATAAATAAATAAGTAAAACCATCAAATTGGTGCTGACTTGTTCTAGCAACGACAAGAAACTGATACCACCACACACAGTTCACCACGCAGGCCACTGTCCACATGCTCTCTTCCCACATGCAGCTAGAAACAGCCAAGACGTCCCACGTCCTCCTCCACCACATCTTATTCCTACATGTGTTTCTCAATTTCTTACTCATTCTTCCTAAAATAGGGTGAGCAGGACCCCTGGCGGACTCAATTAGTTAAGTGTCTACCTTCTACTCAGGTCATGATCGCACGGCCCTAGACTTGAACCCTGCATCGGGCTCCCTGCTCAGAGGAAGTCTGCTTCTCCCTCTGAACCCCTCCCCACTCATGTGCACGTGTTCTCTCTTTCAGATAAGTAAATAAATAAATCTTAAAAATAAATAAATAAAACGGGAGTAGATTAACAGTATAGCAGCCATCCTGACCAGTCAGTCTGTCTCATTTTTGACTTGGTTTCCACAGCAGGGGTGAACAAGACCTTTTCAGTGTCCACTGCCAAAAGGTTTGGAGACAACAATTTCATGTCATGCTCTCAGAAAATTCAACCATAGCCCTATGTCCCTACCCCTCCTCACAAAGGGTTGCTGGCATAAAAACGTTAACTACGCCTGAAAGCCCCTAAAACGGGGCCCAGAAGAGGACTCATCTGAGAGAAATGATTATTTTCCACGAAAAGACTCATTCATGCTTCGAGTCAGCAAGTGCGAGCGGACTATGTGACCCCTGCACCGCGGCTATGCATGGAAGGTGCCACGGAGGACAGGACACTGGCCCTGCCCTCAGGAAACAGATTCGCAGGAGACAGTGGACAAGACCTAAACACCGCAGGTGGGAAATGACTATATCTCAGAGCCCCTGGCCCAGACCACTCAGCAGCAAATCAACATTGATCAAAACACACCCATGAGCTTGACTTCCAGCAGAAGACAGCACTAAGTGCCATCACCGGAAAGCAGGGAGAAATACGCTGTTAGTTGCCATGAGATGGAATGAAAGGCCAGCTCAGACCTGCAGGGGCTGCTGAGGCCATCATGAGCCAGCAGCCAACCTGCTTCATCCCGAAGCAATTTACAGAGCCCGGAGCCAGAGCCCGGAGCCGCAGCCCTGGGTAAGCATGCAAGGAAATGAAGTCAAAGAGCTCATGTGTTTCAGAGACAAAAGCTGCCACAGTTTAGAAAAGCACCATGAGTTTGAGACTCTGCATGCTGTCACACACAGCAAGCCCCTTCTTTTTTAAAGCACTGAAGAGGAGGGGCACCAGGGTGGCGCGGTCAGTTAAGCGTCCACCTCTTGGTTTCAGCTCAGGTCGAGGTCTTGGGATCGTAAGATCAAGCCCCACGATGGGCTCCATGCTTGGCTCGGAATCTGCTTGAGATTCCCTCTCCCCTCCCCTGCTTACATGCATGTACGCTCTCCAAAATGAGTAAATAAAAATAAAAAACGGAAGAGAATTACTCTTACCAAAAAAAAAAATAAAAACCTGAATCTTTAAAAATTACAGTGAAATCTCAAAAACATTGAATCTAAGATCATTTTAGTACTTTATTAGGTTAAAATAATAATAACTCTGGCCATTTGGGTGACAGATATGTGTCCATAATGCTGGTCTTACGATGAAGGGAATGATCAAATGACCTTCTTAAATCTAGTCATGGTAATAGTTCTGAGGTGCTCCAATGACCTCGTTATTACAAGATCAAATTTTAGGTATAATAGGCCATAAAGTATCTGCATGTATTTTACCTTGGTTCATCTTCATAACACAATGAAGGAAACCCAAAGTCAGGATGGACAATATTATTGCTCCTTAGAAGATAAAGACGCTGAGGACCAGAGAGGCTCGGTGACTTGGCCATGGTCACAAAGCCCCTAGAAGAAGAAGCACCCGGACTCCCAGCCGGTTCTCTTTCTGCTGTGGTGATGTGGGGACCTGGCATAGGTAAGATACCTGTACATGGGACTGAAGGCAGAGCACGGTCACGTTGTTATCATTCTATACCCTGTTCTCAAATAAAGGCCATGGCATGTGCCTGACACCGCTGTCTTCCCTGCACCTCGCCATTTAGTGAGCTGACCCAGGACGCGGCAAGTGCAGATGCCGGGGAGCCAGGCTCTCGGTGGGGAAGGTCCCCTCCACGACAGGACGGCAACCCCAGGCCTCCCCGGACTTGCTGCGCACTGAGCTGTCCCTTGGGCGACTCAAAATTGTCTTCACGGGCTTATTAGTCCGAGCAAGTAAATGCTCCCTCTGCTGACCATCCGGCCCCGCTGCCCATCAGAACTTCGCCCCCACGAGCCGCGCCCCAGGCAAGCACAAGGCGCAGCCAAGGTGAGCAGGTGGAACAGAGCCGGTGCTTTCCACGGTAGAGACCGGGCGGCTGGACCTTCTATCGGAAGCGGTCTCCCCACAGAAACAGCCTCTTTTTTTTTTTTTTTAATTTTATTTATTTGACACAGAGAGAGAGAGCACAAGTAGACAGAGAGGCAGGCAGAGAGAGAGGGAGAAGCAGGCTCGCCGTTGAGCAGAGAGCCCGACGCAGGGCTTGATCCCAGGACCCTGGGATCATGACCTGAGCCGTAGGCAGAGGCTTTAACCTACTGAGCCACCCAGGCGCCCCAGAAACGGCGTCTTTACCGCGAGCTGCCCCCCCTCGCTGTCCCCCACCCCCCACCCCCCCGCTAGGAAGACCGAGCAGGAAGCCGGCGACCACCCTGCGACCTTCCTCACACAGCAGCACCTCCTCAGCACGCGGCAGATCACTTGCACTTCGCAAACAGAAAGAAAGAGCGAAAAGGAGGCAGAGCCCCACTTCTTCACTCTGTACTAAGTAAACACCTACTTCTCCGCCCCATCTCGCACCCCCAGACCGCAGAGGTCCAGAGTGCGGCAGAGAAGCACCAAAGCTCTTGAGCTGCTCACGGAAAACTGGGGCAACAGCACTGCTCCTGGGGACGAAGGGGCCACACCACACATGATCACTGGTACATTCACTGACACCCTCACTCGTGTGCGTGCCAAGGCTGACCGTTCAGCCCCACCAAGGGGCTGCCACCTGTCCCTCGCCCACTCTGCTCTGCCCTGCCTGCCCCTCTGGAGCCCCTAGTGCAACCCAGCCCCGTCGTACAGCGGAAAACGGGCCTCACACAGGAGCAGCGACACAGAAGGCATCAGCTGGCCTCCTGCAGAGGTCGCCACCTGCCCTCCTGCCCAGGGAAGGGGAGCCCCGCTGCCCGTGGGCAACAACACTGGGCAGCCCTCTCCTCTGTCCCTCTTTTCTACTCTGATTTCTTCCCCTAACTGGGAAAATCAAGTCACACACACACCCTCGTCCTTTGAGAATGTCTTACCTTGACTCCTTTGCTTCTCAAGCTGCTGCCGACCTCCTTCTTCCATTCACTGCCATGCTTAATGGCGGCGTAGACCGGGGGAGCCTTCCCGGACCCTGAGCAGTTCCTCCCCTTCTGCTGACCCGGCCGCCCTGCAGCCGCCCCGCAGCGCTGCTTTCCCTGCGGCCCCGGCCCCACAGCCTCAGGCACCCCTGACGAGGGACCCCTCTGTCCTCTGGCCCCTGAGGACCCCGTCCATCACCAGGGGTTCCCCTTGCTCACACTGTGGCTTTGTGTCCGGGCTCCATCCTGACTCTCCCTGGGCCGCACTTCCCTCCAAGCAAATCCCCCTCCCACAGGCAGCATCACCTGCATAACCAGGCCAGTGGCCACGCCCACTAGTCAGTAATCAGGTCCGCGGCCAGCCGGGAGGCTCACTCCCTAGGCCTCACTGCACTGGCCTGAGGCCCCTCCCCAGGCCTGCCTGCCCTTCTGGCTACCAGCCCGACCCCTCCCACCCCTGCCTACCAGGCGGACCACATAGGATCCCCCAACCCCGCATCGCGCCCTCCCCAGCTCCTCTCCAGCGCCACCACCCCTCCCTGCTACGTTGCTTGGACGGCATTTCCACAACCACGCACCCAACCTGCCTGACGTGAGGATTTTCACTCCAGCTCGCCCTCCACCTTCCGACCTCATCAAGTCAAATCGGGACCTCACGTTTCTGAGCAGTAGGCTGAAGTCTAAATTTTGCTCTTCTAAACTCTAGGGAACAGAACAGCTAGTGACCACAGATCGAAAAACACGAACATGACACAAAAGCAAGAGGGAAAGTGAAAGCGGAGACAGAAACATCTATAATCCAAACACACACCGTGAAGGAGAGACTCGAAGGCAGAGGTCCGAGCCAGGGGAGGCTGAGGACGGCCCCGGCAGCATCCCCCTCCTGCCCCGCAGAGATGGCAGCCCCGTGGGCATGGGACGGCCGCACAGGGGCACAGCTGGTGGCAAGAGTCAGAGCAGGCCGGGCAGGCCAGGCATCCCGTCTGGAAGCACTCTGGTCACCCAGAGTGGAGGGGGTGCTGCACCGTGGGCAGCCGGACTGGGCCGTCATCTCTGCCGGGGGACGAATGAGGGCCGCCGACTCCCTCACAAACCAGACCCAGGCTGCGGCAGTTCCTGCCAGCCGGGGCCAGGTCCGAACCCGCGCACAAAGCCCACAGCAGCTGGACAGAAAGGCTCGCCCACAAGAGACCAGGATCAGAGGAGCCCAGGAGCCCTGCAAGGGCTCCACCAGGAAGGACGGCGAGGCAGAGTGGCCGGAAAAGCCCTCAGAAGACACACACACGCCGACCACATGCTGCCACAGGAGAGCCAAAGCTCTCTGTACACACTACACATGTACACACTGTGTGTACATGCTGTACACGCAGCCAGGCCTGTACGGCCCAACAGAGCAGTCCTTCTCCAACAGTGACAGAGGAAAAACGGAAGAGAAAAGTACACGGGGGAAACCAAGGCACAGCTTGGAGAAGACAAGGCACGACGACCTCAGCTGAGGTCTGGGCTCACGGAGCTCACCGAGGGAAGCATAGAGCCACCGCAGGAAGGACACTCGGACGGACCCCCACTCACAGCAGACGATGCGGGCGGGGCTGAGAAAGACCGCAGAAAGTTTCAGGTGACAAAGGACATCAAGTGCAGAACCATACAATACCCAGAAAACAGCAAAATTGAGAAGTCAGTGCTCAGAAGGAGATTCACAGTCTCGATGCTCACGTTACGAAAAGAGAATGACATCAAATAAAGTAGGCCGGCAACTGAGGAGTCTTGAAGAACACCGAAGGCTGCTCGCCTGGCTTCCGCTCTGCACTGGGGCCTCCAGGAGGGAGGGATGCTGGGCTGTTTGCTTCCCTCCCGCCACGTCCCAGGGCACACAGTAACGTCTGGCACACCGCAGACCAGAAGTACTGGTCGACAGAATAAATGAATGCATTTCCTAGGAAAGCACGAATGACCAAACCTAACCTCAAAACAAAGGAAGCAATCAGAAGAGCTGGTGACCACAGATCCAAAAGCCAGTGTGGGGAGAGCACCCGAGGCTCAGGAATGGGCAAGGCAGACACGGTCAAGCCACTTCAGTGGGATGCGATGGTCACTTGGCAAGTCTGCTGGAGGACTGGTGGCCCTTGCAACCACAGAAGGTCTTCTTTTCCTTTTTTGAAAGATTTATTTATTTATTTGAGACAGAGAAAGGGGCAGAGAGAGAGAATCTCAAGCAGACTCAGTTTAGCGAAAGTCCTACGCGGGGCCCTATCCCATGACCCTGAGATCATGACCTGAGCTGAAACCAAGAGCCAGACACACAACCGAGCCACCCACGCACCCCAAGAAGGTCTTCTTAATGCACAAAGTTTCAAAGAAATAAGTGTGCAAGAGAGAAATAATCTTGTTTGTAGAGACTTTTGAATAGTCATAAAGAACTACGGTTCTGTTAACTAAGAATTACACATTAAACTCAGCCTGGGAAGGCTGATTTCTCCTGCTCAGGACACTGAGAGTGTGTGCAAGGTATCAGAAGTCTCATTCACACTATTTCAAATTCAGACCATGCTGGAGAAACACCCATAACAAAAATCACGATCATAATTAGCATAATGCACATAATAGTCAAATACACAAATCCATAAAATGTAACTGTAAGATGGCTTTGTGCTAAAATGTGTCACTGTTAAACTGTGTGGTCTCTGTGCCTAGTCTGGGAGCAGTCAGTTCGGTGACCATCTGACCACGGTTACTGGACATCCTGTAAAATGACTCTCCTCCCTTTCAGGAAAAAGCCGTAAACTCTGGCGTGGACACGGTGGTATATTCCTTGTCTTGTTATTGTAAATAGACTCTGGTCATCATCTCGCAAAGCAAGTACGACAGGGACAGCATGTCAGGCCAGGATCGTCTAGACTAGTAAGAGAAACACAGGACAAAAGGACGCAAGACAGGTAAGTGGGACACCCAGCAGAGAACATGCAAGGGTACCAGTACATGGCCAGCAAGAGCACCATTAACTAGGAAAGTCGGGGCATGCATATACAAAAATAAGGCATCAAACTTAAAATTCTGGGTGCCTAGGTGGCTCAGTCATTTAAGTATCCACCTTCAGCTCAGGTCATGATCCCCGTGTCCTGGGACTGAGTCCCACATTGGGCTCCCTGCTCAGTGGGAAGCCTGCTTCTCCCCCTGGCTGCTGCCCCCCCTGCTTGTGCTCTCCCTCTCTGTGACAAATATATTTTTAAAAAAAAATAAAATCTTTATGAATGAATGGTAAAGAGAAGAAACAATTCTAAGTTGAATGCAGTTGTCAGGGAATCGGGTAAGATGGAAAACGTTAATGACAGGCAATCAGATAAGATGCAGGTAAGATCCTGCAGATCTTAATCAGATTTTCAGCAATCTGACTCCTTAAAAGACAGTAAGAATTACTTGGATTTTCTTTTTAATTTTCAATGCACAAAAATGAAAAGAACTAGGGGCACTTGGGTGGCTCGCTTGGCTAAGTAACTGCCTTCGGCTCAGGTCATGATCCCGGAGTACCAGGATTGAGTCCCGTATCAGGCTCCCACCTCCATGGGGAGCCTGATTCTCTCTCTGACCTTCTCCTCTCTCATGCTCTCTCTCTCACTGTCTCTGAAATAAATAAATAAAATAAAAAATAAAATAAAATAAAATCATAAACACACATCAAAAGTTGCTTTCTACGAGCTAAAAGATGTCAATCACATATCATAATGTTCCATACACAAACGTGCCCTGCATTTTTATTTTAATGACCCCTGTATGGTGCTCTTCTGACTTTATTGACATAGAAGGAACTTATTTTATCCTTGAGCCCCATTACCTCAATCATTGGTCAACAATCAGATCCTCATCATCTTTTATTGTTTTTAAAGATTTTATTTAAGACAGAGAAAGCATGGGCACACACACAAGCAGGGGGAGCAGCAGGCAGAAGAAGGGGGAGAAGCAGCTCCCTACTGCACAGGGAGCCCGTGTGGGTCTGGATCCCTGGACCCTGAGACAATGACCTGAGCCAAAAGCAGGCGCTTCCCCAACTGAGCCACCCAGGAACCTCCAGAGCCCTACCTTTTGAAGTAAAGTGCTCTCCACAGTGATTTGAATGTCACTGACAACCAAAAACCTCCACTGTGACTTCCAGTTCTTTTTATGTTTACTCTAGTATGGATTCTGCAGATTCGAGAATTTCATGGCCCACATACTGTCCAAAGTAAAGAATAATAAAAATCTGCTACTTCTTTTAAGGTAAAGGAGAAATTCAGATAAAACATTTGATGCCCAAGGCAAGGATCCACTCCTTGATACTAATCCCAGGAAATAACATTTGTTATCTCAAAGATCCAACGCTGAAGATCAAAACCTCTGTTATTCAGGCCATTTCTTAAGGAGCTAAAGAAGTGATTAGGGACACTGGAATCAGATGCACACTTTAGGAAGTACGAGGTCAGGGACCCTCAATCTCCCCACAGGCTCCCTCCGCATGTGGCTACACGTGCACCTTTTCCAGGGGAAAGCAGTGCAACTTTGTAGTTAAGCGGCTTTGAAGTTGGCTTAGGTTTAAAGCCTCTCTAGGTCAGAATCCCAAGTTTATCGCTTGCTGGCTAGGTGGGCGTGGCCCACAGAAGAGCATCTCTAAGTAGGACTGCGAGAGACGTGAAGTCCAGGCAGTCTTCAGCAGCACACAGGATTGCTCTCAGAAGCTGCTAGTTAAGGGGCGCCTGGGCGGCTCAGTGGGGTAAAGCCTCCATCTTCGGCTCCAGTCATGATCCCAGGGTCCTGGGATGGAGCCCCACATCGGGCTCTGCTCAGTGGGGAGCCTGCTTCCTCCTCTCTCTCTCTCTCTGCCTGCCTCTCTGCCTACTTGTGATCTATGTCTGTTAAATGAATAAAATCTTTAAAAAAAGAAGAAGAAGAAGCTGCTAGTTAAGGCAGTCTTGGGTGACTGAGCCTGCAGCCAAAAGCTAAACACAGCTCCTTCCTCATAGGACACTTTGATACTGCCTTGTATGGATTTATCTGTAAGAATTTTTTCTTATGATAATAATTAGAACATTTCCTGAGTGTGTATTATGTGCCAGGCAATGTTCTAAGTGCTTGAATTAAACGTATTAACTCATTTAATCTTCCTAACAGCCACAGGGGATCCAAGCTCATTTTCCCATTTTACTGGCAAGGAAACGAACCCAGGGTTACGAGGTAAGTGTTGGAGACGGGATTTGAAGATTTTATTTATTTATTTATGAGACAGAGCTCACAAGCGAGCAGGGCAAGGGAAGAGGGAAAGGGAGATTGAGAGAGAGAGTCTCCAGCAGGCTCCCCGCTGAGTGGGAGCCCCAGGCAGGGCTGGACCCCAGGACCCCGAGACCATGACCTGAGTGGAAATCAAGAGTGGGACACTCCACCAAGCGAGCCCTGCAGACGCCCCTGGAGCCAGGATTTAACCTTGAGGGGCTACGGTGGTGCCCAGGCTTTTAGAAACTAACACCACTGCTGCTCTCACTGTACGCTTCTTGACACCCACGAGCATTTATATTTCTTACTTTTGTCTTTTTTTTTTTTAAAGACGCTTGTTTACTCATTTGAGGAGAGAGCGAGCATGAGCGGTGCAAAGGGGCGGAGGGAGAAACGGAGTCCCCCCGAGCGGGGAGCCCCAGGCTGGGCTGCGCCGCAGGACCCCGAGACGGGGCCTGAGCGGAAGGCGGACGCTTCACGGACGGCAGCGCCGGGCCAGTACTTACACCGTTCACGCTCCTGTGGGGCGCACGACCGCGTTATCGCGTACCGCACACGGCAGCGAACTGGCTTTTGGCTCCGCATCTGTCCCTGAGTGCCTTAAGGTTCCCGAAGCCATCAGCCGAGGTGACGCCGACGCAGGGCCCCGTCGGGCCGGCGCGGGGCGCCCTCGCTGCCCTCCCGGCTCCGCCGGCCCGGCCGCGCCCCTGTCCGCGCTCCCCGCACGCGTCCCTGCTGTCCCGCTCCACCGCCCGCGCTCCGCCTCGCCGCTCCCGGGGGACCCTGCGCGACGCGGAGCGGCCGCGCACAGCCCGGGGTCACGGTGGCCGCGCCGAGCCCGGGACCCGGGGGGACAGCCCGGGCTCACGGTGGGGCCCGCGCAGGGCAGTCAAGCGCCCCCGCCGCCCTCGGCCCCGCGCCCCCAACCAGAACTGCGCGCCGCAGGGAACCGCACGCGGCGGCCGTGGGCCCCGGCGCTGCGCCCTCGCTGCGGCCCGCAGGACCCTGGGCCTTCCCGGACAACCGAGTCCGTTGAAGGCGCTCCCCGCAGCCCCCGGCCCGCAGCCGCACAAGGGGCCGGGCCGCGCCCGCCGCGCTCCGCAAACAGCGCGGCCCGGGGGCTCCCCTGGACGCACCTGGAACTCCAGCCCATAGATGACCGGAGCGTCGTCCTCCATGCTGGGCCGCTCACCGCGTCAGGCCCGTGCTCAGAACCCGCGCGCCTCGGCCTCAGCGCCCATTCATTCCCTCCCTCCCCGGAGGCCCCAACTGCAGGCCTTCTGGGCCCACCTCGGCTCCCGTAGGCCTTACTTCCTGTATTTTCCTGCTGCGTCATCAACACGCTCCTCTCCGGCTGCCAATGGAAACGGCTCGAGGCTCTGGCGCATGCTCACTTGACTCCAAACGGGTTCTCAAACCCTCTGGCCGCAGGAGGCGGACCCGGCGGGGAGGAGCCTGGGCGGGAGCCGGATCTCCGGGGGCGGAGGACGGGTCGGTCGGTAGGACACGGACTGGCTGGGTCGGTGGGCGGGCGTCCCGCAGACGTCCCCCGCTCGGAGCCCTCCCTGCTCGGTCCCCCCGGACGGAATCGCTCACCTGGCCCTGCCGGGGGTTGTTATCATTCGTGCCCAGCAGGGCGCAGGGACAGACGCTTCACAGGCCCTGCCTTGAAGTTCTTGCCTCTAACCCTGCGCCTAAGGTAGCATTCTTCCGTCTTAGCGGTGAGCGGCTGCAGAACTGACCGTGGACGGCACCGACGTAGTAAGTGCGGAGCTGGACGTGTGCCTGGTCTGTGGACTCGCCAGGGCACCGCCTAGGATCCCTGTCGGTGGCCGCGCTCACTCAGGCCGCAGGCAGCCCCCCTCCGGGGGGATAAGCAGTGCCAGCCCTGCGCCAGGGAGTGACCTGCACCGCTGGCAACATCTGACCAGCATTTGACTCTGAATAGGAACCTGCTGAGAAGACCCTGGGTTCCCTGGGGATGTCCAGAGATGGTCCTGGAGGACACTGCTTAGACAGCATTCCTTGACTACGCCTGCCTTGACCATGTCCTCAACAGACAGAAGGGAAACTGCACGGAATCCCAAAATGCCGTAGGAGAACCCCCTTCACTAAGCTGGGTTCCTCTGCTTTCCGGGACCGCACACCTCTCCGACTATTTAACTTCCATCTTCATGGCAAATGGCAAGGTTTGGAACAGGTGTATGAAAAGGTGCCCAACATCTCTGATCAACAGGGAAATACAAACCAAAACCACAGTGAGCTGTCACCTCACATCTGTAAGGATCACTGTTCCAGCATTCCCAGTTCCGGGAGTCAAAGGAGATAAAATCACCACGTCAAAGAGACATCTGTGCTCTGATGTTCACTGCATCCTTAGTCGCAGCAACCAAGACAAGGAAACAATAATGGTCCATAGACAGATGAATGGATGAAATGTGGCACACACGGGCGCCCCCCGCAACGCACACACGCACAGTGGAATGTTATTTAGCCTTAAAAATGAAATCCTATTGATGAGGGAGCAGGAGGCTGGCTGAGGACAAAGCAAAGCTGGCACCTTGCACCCCCTGTCCACCCGCTCCCCTCGGAAATATGTGTCACATTCCTCAAGCACCCCTGACTGCCCTAGAAGGAAAACTAGTTAACTTGCAGAGATCACAATCCTACAAGGCAGGAGTCTTCCTTGGCTTACAAATGTCCTTGAGTTGTACAACAAAGAAGTTACCCTATCAATACCCCAATTTCCAAAGGCACATAACTCAGTTCCTCAAGCCCTAATGTTGCCCTCCCCTCCATAAAAACTGAAGGAGGCTGAGGTAGAAGGAAAAGTAAATAAATTTCTTCTAAACCCAAATCTCACTAACAAGGACGCTTGATAGCAGGAATGTAACATTCCACCAGGAGACTCCCAATTGTCTTTATGTTAGTGCCTCATTAGAGGGAAAGTGGCCTTGGTTTGATAGTAACCAGGCCTTCAATATCCTGACAGTCTTCTTTACCCCAATAGCCCTTCTGAACACCCCTTTGTCCTCACCTACCCAACTCCTGTGTATATAACCAGCCACTCCTCACATGCCCAGTGAAGCATCTCCGTCTGCCCATGGGTCCTGTCCCCATGCTCTAATAAACCACCTTTTTTGCACCAAAGATGTCTTAAGAATTCTTTCTTAGCCGTCAGCTCTGAACCTCACCTCGGTTCTAGAACTTCATCACTATCATTTGCTAAACATGGATGAATCTGGAGGACATTCTGGTAAATGAAATAAGCCAAACACAGAAAGACAAATACTGTATGAGTACACACCTACATTTGAAATATGGAGGGGGAAAAAAGCAGCCTTTGAACTCATTGTAGGAGTAGAATGGTGTTTACCAGAGGCTTAGTGGTAAAGGGAAAGCAGCAAGTGATCAAAGGACACAACTTTCCAATTATAAGGCAAATAAGTTCTGGAGACCTGATGTACAGAATGATGATTACAGTTAATAATAAGATACTCTATACTTGAGGCTTTTGAGAGTAGATCTCAAGTGTTTTCATCACACATCCACAAAAAAAGTAACATTGGGGTGATGGATGTGTTAATTTGATCGGCTTGGTTCTCATTTCACAATGCACACGTGTCAAGACATTGCATTGTATGCATTGAATAGGTACTATATTGTCAAAAATAAAAAATGTAATCACGTATGAAAAGAAAATAGAAATGGATTTTCTCCGCTGTATCCTAGTGCCTAGTGCTCCGCCAGGCACAGTTAATACTCAACAGATATCCCTCAAACAAATAAGGAGCCCTCAGTGATTGCAGTAAAAAAATCTAGGAAGCAGCGGCCCAGATCGCTGTGTCCGATCGCCTGAGACTCAGCTGTGGAGCTAAGAGAAAGCTCTCTCGCGCGGCCGGATTAAATGTACCCACGTACGACTGATACCATCACTGCCGTCTTTATCATGAATGCTGTTACACGGGTAGTCCGGATACACAGCAGGAAAAGTAGAAAATACTGATAAGCATAAAGAAAAAATTCTACAAATAAGTGTTTCCTGGGTGCTCTGGCCAGGAATAAAAAGAATAAAATGAAAAGGCCTTCTCTCTGCCACCTGCCCTTCCCACCACATCCCAGTAGTGTGAGCGTCAAACTAATTTCCCTCCCCACCCCCAGGGATGACGCAACTGGCCCCGCCCATTCCCCGCCCCCCGCAAGGCCCGGTGCAAGTCCTGCCCACCGCAGCAGGAAACGGAAATCTGCTGGGCGGCCGTCCATGCACTGCGCATGCTCGTGCGCATGCCGCGGAAGCGGCTCGGAGAGCGCGCGCAGGCGCAGAGGCCGCAGGAGGGACACGGTCCAGTCCCTACTTCCGGTCTGCGTCCGACTTCCGCGCAGTGTCCGGTCGCCGCGGCAGCTGAGCGCCTCCGCAGTCCCCGGGGCAGGTGGCAGGTGAGACTCAGGGCCGGGAATGTGGGGAGGGGTCGGGTCGTCCCTAAGCCCAGCCCCGCCGGCCCAGAGCCCGGCCGCTCGGGAAAGCCCCCGTCGGCGGCCCGTGCGCTCGTCGCCGCTGCTGCGGGGCCGGGGGTCTCCTCTCCCGGCGCCCGCCCTGGGGGCTCCTCCGCGGGGCGCGGCTCGGTGACGCCTCGTCCTGGGGGGTCCCGCAGGCCCCGGCTGCGGCCCTCGGGGAGCGCGTGGCCGGGGAGGCGCCGGAGTCCGCCGTCGGCTCTCCGTGGACGCGCGGACCTGCCGACCGAACGCGGTGCGGGGGACGTGCGGCGGCGCCGCTGTCGCTGCGCGTCGGTCCTCGCGGAGCCGCGGGCGGGCGGGCCGGAGCGGCCGAGTGCGTGCGCCGCGGCACCGAGAGCGCGTGCTTCCCGGGACGCCCGGGCGCGGCCTCCCGTTCCCGCCGCCTCGGGTCTTCCCGGACGCCGGCGCGAGCTGGGCGCGGAGCGGCCGGACGGACCGTGAGCCCGGCTCGCTGCGGGGGGGGGCGGCCGCAGGGCGGTTCGGCCGCTCGGGGCCGCGTGCAGGGGCCCCGCGCCCGGGTCCTGCTGACGCCGGTGAGCGCGGTGTGCGGACTGCGGCGCGGTCACTCTGCAGGGTCGCCGAGCCGTGAGGCTGCGGCTTAGCAGTTCCTCGGACCTGGTGCCCGGGGCTCTGGCCTGCGCTGCTGCGCGGGCGGGGGTCCGACCCGCAGCCTGCCGGGGGCACGGGCAGAAACCGGAGTCCGGTGCCCCGGCGTCCGGCAGGGACAGTCGCCTGTGCCAGGCCGTCTGGTTTTCTCGGTGAGTGGCCCTGCGCGTGGGAAGACGGTGCGCGGGGAATGCCCGACCGGGCGGGTCCTCCACCGGGGCTGCGGGAGTGTGCGGTCCGCCCTCTGCCGGGGCTGCGGGACTGTGCGGTCCGCCGTCCGCGGGGCTGCGGGAGTGTGCGGTCCGCCGTCCGCCGGGGCTGCGGGAATGTGCGGTCCGCCGTCCGCGGGGCTGCGGGACTGTGCGGTCCGCCGTCCGCGGGGCTGCGGGACTGTGCGGTCCGCCGTCCGCCGGGGCTGCGGGAATGTGCGGTCCGCCGTCCGCGGGGCTGCGGGAATGTGCGGTCCGCCGTCCGCCGGGGCTGCGGGAGTCGGACCCGTGCTCCGCGGCATCGGTGTTCGCGGAAAGAGGATTTACGTTTTCGCGGCCTGGAGGGACTTGCGAGTCCAGCGTCCCGTCCAAAAGGGAACCTGAGCTACTGCGATTTTCCTTGTTGTTCCTGGGTTGTCCCTAATGAAACTTCATCTCAAATAATCGCTGAAAAGTCAGTACTTTAAAAATACCGTAAGGTGGGGCGCCTGCGTGGCTCAGGTAAGCCTCTGCCTTCGGCTCAGGTCATGATCGTGCTCTTGGGATCGAGCCCTCTGTCCGGCTCGCTGCCCAGCAGGGGTCTGCTCGTCCCTCTCCCTCAGCCCCTCCCCCCACCTCTGCCCCGTCTCTCTCTTCTCAGGAAAATAAAAATCGTAAAAAATATATAAATGATATAAATGATCTTTGGCTTCAAGAAGCTTACAGTGAGGGGCGCCTGGGTGTCCCAATGGGCTAAGCCTCTGCCTTCGGCTCAGGTCATGATTCCAGGGTCTTGGGATGGAGCCCCTGCATCGGGCTCTCTGTCCCACGGGGAGCCTGCTTTCTCCTCGCTCTCTGCCTGCCTCTCTGCCTCCTTGTGATCTGTCTGACAAATAAGTAAATAAAATCTTTAAAAAAAAAATTTTAGATAAATTGATACACACAGTCGCTGTGTCGGAGTTTTATCTTTGGCCTACCCGACCTGCAGAAAACTTACATTTCTACTCTCAATAAATAAGTTTTCCCACAACTCTCTAGGAGCTGTCGTTTCTAAAAATCTGCCTGTTTCATAGACTTTTTTTCCCTAGAAACTCGTTGTTTTCAATGTCTGATTCTTTACTGCTGAAGCAGCTGTTTCTTGCTGTGAGTATCCCGTCCACGGAATGAGTGGGTCTTGCACAGTGATTAGCTTTCTCTCGCTCCAGTGAATTGTGGGAAGTAGCTCCGTGTGACCTGCACAGTCCTTCTCTGGTGCCCCCATTTGGGTCTGTCTCTGTGTCTAAACACGTACACATTCACCGGACTCGTACTTATTTCTGCTAATTTTGAAGTAGAACTTTCTTCAGCCTTCCCTGTACCTAAGGACAATGTGATTTTTCCAGTTCTGATATTCGTTAACTTTTCCTGTAATTGTATCAGACCTTTTCTTATAGCCTGTGTTACTCAGCCGCGAGCTGTTGGTGTAGTATCGGGTTTCCGGACGTACAGCGTGAACCGTTTTCATTCTGAGAGAGGCTCCGAACCAGCAGTTAACCCAGCTGTAGTCTCTGGCACCTCCCAGGCAGCAGGCGCTGTGCGGGGGGGCTGCGATGTGTCCGTCCCCGTGAGGATTAGTCGGGAAGGACCAAACTCCGTTCCTGCCGGTGTCATTTACTGCCAGTGATTTGGTTTTTTTTTTAAGATTTTATTTCTTTGACAGTGACAGAAAATATGAGCAGGGGAAGGGGCAGAGGGAGAGGGAGAAGCGGACTCCTCAGGAAGCAGGGAGCCTGTTGCAGGTTCAATCCCAGGACCCTGGGATCGTGACCTAAGCCAAAGGCAGATACTTAACCCACTGAGCCATCCAAGCGCTCCTACGAGTGATTATACTATTTTATTTTAAAGATTTTATTTTAAGTAGTGTCTGTCTATACCCAGTGTGGGGTTCAAACTCACAATCCCAAGATCAAGAGTCATATACTCCATTGACTGAGCCGGCCAGGCACCCCACTACCAGTGATGTTAGGCGAGTCCTGTCACTGCTCTGATTCTCGGGGTCCCCTTCTGTGTACTAGGGCACCGATGACATTGCATTCAGCTACTGCCCAGGTGAACGGAAGTTGTGTTTATTGTTCCCTTGATCTTCCTGCCCAGCCTGTGCTGTGCAGAGAGGACCCCGGGGACGGCCCCACGTGTGCCAGCCCACCCATTTGCTCATGTTCTCCAGGCAGCCTCCAGTCTGCCTTGCCGTGAAATAGTACCAGAAAAAGGCTTTTGTTCCTTTTTCCTTTCATTTTTTACTCCTTTGTAGCTAATCAGGTGCATATGTAACAAATGGGGAATTAGTCACTGTGCTGGATAAGAAACTTCTCCAAAGTGTTTAACTTTGATTCTCTACTTTAAAGTAATCTTGTTTTTAGATCCCAGGGTGACCAGGCTGTAAAAAGGAAGGACAGCTAATTTGGAAAACTGTGGAAGTGTTGACAAAGAACCACCCTTATCTAGAGATCAGCTAAGTATAGTTTCTAAAGGTCAAGCAAGCATTTTTTTTTTTTTTTTTTGCTAGAGAAATCCTCATCTTTTTTTTGTTTTTAAAGATTTTATTTATTTATATGATAGAGAGAGACCACAAGTAGGCAGAGAGGCAGGCAGAGAGAGAGGGGAAGCAGGCTCCCTGCTGAGCAGAGAGTCCGATGTAGGGCTCGATCCCAGGACCCTGAGATCATGACCTGAGATGACCTGAGTTGAAGGCAGAGGCTTAACCCACTGAGCCACGTAGGCGCCCCGAGAAAACCTCATTTTAATTGGACTTTGTTCACTGGAAGAATATAACTATCTACAATAGCTTTTTTTTTTTTTAAGATTTTATTAATTTATTTGACAGGGAGAGAGGGAACACACGCAGGAGGAGTGGCAGGCAGAGGGAGAAGCAGACTTCCTCCTGAGCCAGGAGCCCCCTGCAGGGCTCCATCCCAGGACCCTGGGATCCTGACCTGAGCTGAAGGCAGACGCTTAACAACTGAGCCACCCAGGCGCCCCATACAGTAGCTTTTGCTAAGAAAGTTCTTCAAGAAAAGAAGCACATTTTCTTTAGAATTCAAACTCCTTTTTTCAGTCTGTGGCCTCTGCCACCCTGTGTCAACCCAGCGTTTCAACTTGAACCAGCCCCAGTTTCTCCGCTTCCTAGCGGCACAGCTTTGAGCGGGCGTGACCTCCCTGGACACCACTTCCTCATCCGCAAGGTGAAGGACATGGTGGCACTTGGACCACAGGGTGGCTGTGAGGACCGAGTGAGACACGTAAAACCCTCCGAACAGGGCCGAGCCAGAGTACACCCAGCAGCTCGTCTGGCTCAGTAGCCCTGGCGGTCAGCCTGCCTCGGGGAGGGGACTCTGTCGCGGTCCGGCTTCTCTTTCTTGGGCTCAGTTCAGGCAGACGACATCCCAGGGAGGACGTCAGAGTGTATCGGCTTCATGGGAGAGGGGTCTGCAGCTGGGCCGGGAAGAGCAGGCACAGCGTGTCGTTACTTCATTGTGCTTTCACACTCACGCTGTAACCTGCGACTTTCCACACCCGGCCCCAAAGCTGCTACAGCTCTTCTTTTTTTAAAATTTCTTTTCAGTGTTCAGAATTCATTGTTTATGCAGCACACCCAGGGCTCCATGCAGTCGGTGCCCTCCACAGTACCCACCACCAGGCTCACCCAACCCCCTACCCCCTTCCCTCCAAAATCCTCCGTTTGTTTCTCAGAGTCCACAGTCTCTCATGGTCCGTCTCCCCCTCCGACTTCCCCAATTCAGTTCACCTCTCCTCCCTCCATGCTATTTGTTATGCTCCACACATAAGTGAAACCATATGATAACTGACTGTCTCTGCTTGACTTATTTCACTCAGCATAATCTCTTCCAGTCCCGTCCATGTTGCTACAAAAGTTGGGTATTCATCCTTTCTGATGGAGGCATAATACTCCATAGTGTATATGGACCACATCTTCCTCATCCATTCATCCGTTGAAGGGCATCTTGGTTCTTTCCACAGTTTGGCGACCGTGGCCATTGCTGCTATGAACGTTGGGGCACAGATGGCCCTTCTTTTCACGACATCTGTATCTTTGGGGTAAATACCCAGGAGTGCAATGGCAGGGTCATAGGGAAGTTCTATTTTTAATTTCTTGAGGAATCTCCACACTGTTCTCCAAAGTGGCTGCACCAACTTGCATTCCCACCAACAGTGGAAGAGGCTTCCCCTTTCTCCACATCCTCTCCAACACATGTTGTTTCCTGTCTTGTTAATTTTGGCCATTCTGACTGGTGTAAGGTGGTCTCTCAGTGTGGTTTTGATTTGAATCTCCCTAATGGCCAGTGATGATGAACATTTTTTCATGTGTCCCACTATAGCACTTCTCCTGGGAGAATGTCACAGGCACGATCCGTTCAGGTTTCTCCACCTTTTATAACCCAAACCGGACATGTGGACCCATAGATCACTACACACGCACAGTACAATAATACAGCTTTCTCCAGACATGCAACCCAAGCAGACTCAGCCGTTGTCCCTACTGATGTAAATCCACAAGAACTGCACCGAGGCTGGTAGCTAGGCTGGAAGGCAGGCAACAGGGCCTTTGTGTTTCATTGGCTTCTCGCCTACTCTGCCAGCTAAGAATAAATAAAATAATAATAAGTAAAAGGCCGGCGACCCCATCCCTGTTAGGAAAGCTAGTATGAGAACAGGAAGTAACAAGTGTCATCAAGAATGTGGAGAAATTGAAATCCTCGTATTCTCTTTCAGGGAATGTAAAATGGTGCAACTACTATGGAAAACAGTTTGTTGGTTGGTTGCTCAAATACTTAAAAATAGAACTGCCTTATGATTCGGCAGTCCTGCTTCTGGGTACATACCCAAAGGAATTAAAAGCAAGGACTCAGAGAGATACTTGTACACACGTGTTCATAGCAGCAGTCACAGTAGCCGAAGCGTGGGAGCAAGCCAGGTGTTGGTCCGTGGACGGGCGGGGAAACGGAAGTAGCGTGGCTTGTGACTCAGCCTGAGAAAATGAGGAAACTGACCTACTGCAGCACGGGTGAACCTTGAGGACGTTATGCTAAGTAGAATAAGCCAGTCACAAAAGGGCAAGTAGTATGTTGTCCCTCTACAGCATGTGTGGGACAGCGTACTACGTGGTACCTAGAGTGGTCAGAGTCATGGAGTCGTAAAGCAGAAGGCCATTATCAGGGGCTGGCAGTGGGGGCCGGGGAGCGCTGGGCAGTCATTGCTTAATGGCCACAGTGTTTCAGTTTTGCAAAATGAGAGGAGTTCTGGGGGCGCCTGGGTGGCTCAGTGGGTTAAGCCTCTGCCTTCGGCTCAGGTCATGATCTCAGGGTCCTGGGATCGAGCCCCACATCAGGCTCTTTGCTCAGCGGGGAGCCTGCTTCCCCCTCTCTTTCTGCCTGCCTCTGCCTCCTTGTGATCGCTGTCAAATAGATGAAATCTTAAAAAATAAAATAAAATAAAATAAGAGTTCTGGAGATCGGTGTGATGGTTGCACAGTGACAGGAATGTATGAGTACTACTTTGTTGTGAACTCAGAAATGGATAAGGTGGTAAATGATTAAGGTGGTTATGTTACATACCTTTTACCACGATCAGTCGATCACTAGATGGTTGGAGAAATGGAGTCTTGAGTTGGGAACCATTTGAATATATACCTGATAAACATGTATTCATAGACTGTTTTTTGGAGCAGCTGTAGTAGGCTCGCTGTGAAATTTTGAGCAGAAGGTCGGAGATTTCCCGTGTTCCCATCACCTCCCCCACCAAGCAGCGTGTCTGTTACGGTCAGGGACCTTGTGCTGACACAGCACAATCACACAAAGTCCACAGTCTGCTTTAGGGCTCACACTTGGTGTTACGTGTCCCGGGAGTTTGGGCAAAGGTATAATGACACGTATCCACCATTTGTTTTTAAGTTTAGAAAAGAGTTTGAACAAGAAGGTGAGACCAGCTCGAGAACTGAGCGGAAAGCTGACGAGGCCGGTTCCTGTCTGTCTTTGCTTCAGGGCACCATGGAGAACGCTCACAGCGCCGAGCAGAGCGGGACTGGGGACTCGCGTCCGGCCGAGGGACAAGCCGGGAGCAGCGCTCCGCAGGGAGAGCAGGGGCACCTGCTTTATCACGAGGAAACCATCGACCTCGGCGGGGACGAGTTCGGGTCTGAAGAGAATGAGACTACGTCGGAAGATTCTAATAACTTTGTAGATAAGCTCAACGAGCACATGATGGAAAGCGTCCTCATTTCTGACTCTCCGAATAATAGCGAAGATGACGCAGGTGACCTCAGCTGTTTGCGGGATGTTGGGGACCCTGCAGGAGGCAGCGCAGGTCCCAGACTGGAGAGTCTCGAGGACGAAGGAGCCGTGGACACCCTGAGCAAGGACAGTGGAAGTGACGGAGAGGGTGCATCCGAAGACATCTCTGGCACGACCCCCGACCCAGAGCACAGTCAAGTCACAGGTGTGCCGGCCTTGGGGGAGGAGGGAGCAGAGGACCCTGGCCCAGGGGACAGGAGCCCTGGCCCGGAGGGGCCGGGGGGCGCTGCACCCTTGAGGCAGTCCCCTCCCCACGAGGAGCCCATCCCCGTGTGCACCATCTTCAGCCAGCCGCTCCCCGCCCACTCCCAGCCGCCGCCGCTGCTGCTGCGGGACGGCTTCGAGTCCCAGATGGTGAAGTCTCCGAGCTTCAGCGGTGCCAGCGAGACGGTGGCCAAGACCCCTCCCCAGGCGGTGCAGCCAAGCCCCAGCCTGAGTAAATTTTTTGGCGATCCCGCCAGCACTAACTCCTTGGCCTCAGACTTCTTCGACTCGTTCACGACGTCCACTTTCATCTCCGTCAGTAACCCCAACGCAGGCTCTTCGGCTCCAGAAAATCTGTCTTCGCTCTCCACTGCAGGGGGAGAGAGGTCCCCAGGTGCCGCCGAGCCTTCTCACTCCCCAGGGATGGAAAAGTCAGAAGCAGGGGTTTCCACAGCTTCTCTAGAAATCTCTCAGTCTCCAAAACCGTTTTCCCAGATCCAGGCTGTGTTTGCGGGGAGCGAGGACCCCTTTGCCACAGCACTGAGCATGAGCGAGACGGACCGCAGAAGTGACGCCTGGCTCCCCGGGGAGGCGACCAGGAACATCCTGATTTCAGTAGCCACCCAGCAGTACAGCACAGTGTTTGTCGACAAGGAGAGCCTCACCATGCCGGGCCTCAAGTTTGACAACATCCAGGTAGGTGGGAGACATCCTTAGAGGGAGTGTTGGTGGCGGGACTCGGCGGCCACTTCAGTTCCTCTCGTCTTTTTGCTTTCTCTCCCTCTCCTAACCTCTGCTATGGGGGGGGGCGGGTATGCCCACACGCGCACACGCGCGCGTGCCTCTCAAGGACTGAAAAGTCCTCATTTCTCAGGGATTCCTAAAATCCTCATTTGGAGAGTCTGTGTTACGTCACTAGTTAATTTGGAACTCCGTTGATTTCCCTGATGTCATATATTTAAGGCAGTGGTCAAAGTCTTAGAAGTACACGCCAGCAAGGTAGAGAGTTACCTCATAATTCTTTGATGTAATGGGGAACTTCGTGTGGTCTGGTTATTTGTGACATGTAAGCTTCAGCAATCATAAGTCCCCCATTCCTTTCATTTTAAATCTGGGGAGTTTCGCATTTTACATGCTTGATACACAGTTTTATAGACTCATTAAAAAAAGTGGATGGCCCAACAAAGTAACAAATCACATAAATGATTTCAACATTTTATATAATAGTGACATAGAGAACTTCAATCTACCAATTAAAGACAATAAGATTATCTCCATTTTCTGTTATCTAATTAGGCATTTGATTTATGATTACTCCATGTTTGCTAAAGTGTGAGAAAATGGCCTGTCTCAGGCAGCCCTAATGGGACCATAAGTTGGTACAAACTTTTTTAAATAAAGTTTTTAAATCAGCATCCAAATGTGCATATTATTTGGTCCAGAAAGCCAGTCTGAGGAATTTTTTTATAAGAGAATAATGTCACCGGTATGCAGATACCCAGCTTTTGGGATGCCTGTCAGAGTGTGGTTTATTATGGCCAAGCATCTGAAGGGACCCAAAAGTCGTTACCAGGAGGCTGCTTGAATACATCTGACTCGTTGGTCCGATGGAATATTAACGGAGGCGGGGCTCCAGGGGGCTCAGTCAGTGAAGCATCTGCCTTCCCTGAGGTTGTGACCTCAGGGTCCTGGGATCGATCCCCACTTCAGGCTCCTGGGCTCCCTGTTCAGCAGGCAGTCCTGCTTCTCCCTCTACCTCTGCCCCTCCCCACCCCCTGCTTGTACACACTTTCTCGTGCTCCCCTTCGAATAAATAAATCTTTTTTAAAAAATAAAAAAATGCTTAAAAATAATGATACAGCGGAATTTTTTTTAAAGATTTTATTTATTTATTTGACAGATGGAGATCACAAGTAGGCAGAGAGGTAGGCAGAGAGAGAGGAGAAAGCAGGCTCCCTGCTGAGCAGAGAGCCCAATGCAGGGCTCGATCCCAGGACCCTGGGATCATGACCTGAGCCGAAGGCAGAGGCTTTAACCCACTGAGCCACCCATGCACCCCATACGGCAGAATTTTTAACGAGGTTTATATTTTGTTGTTAAATTTGAAAACCTGGGTACCAGATGGCATGTAGCATGCGTGGTACAGGAAGAACGTTCACAAGTACGTGTCGTGTGCTTGTTAACGCAAGCGTGTGGGAAGGAGTCCCGCTGCAGGTGATGGCAGGGTTGTGGCCCAGCCCAGTGCATGGGGGGCACCGCTCCGGCCTGGGGGCAGACCTTGTGCGCGTGCATCTCCGCCCGCTTGGGGAAGCAGGTGCCATGTCCTGCACACGCACGGCTGGTTGGAAAGCCCGGAATGTGGGATGCGTGATGTTGTGGTGTTGGTGGACTGCTGTGCCCCATGAAAGGGCCATACTGGGAACATGGAGCTGGTAGCTCTTTGCTAGGGACCTAGTGGTGCAAGCCCATAGGTTCTGGACACTTCGTGTGGCAGTCTTGACTGTGCGTTCAGGTACCAAACACTTACTGTGCACACCCCGTGCACCAGGCACCCTGGATGCTTCCATCTCCGATTTCAAGCAAAATATACAGAACATAAACTCCCTTTTGTGGGATCTTTGTAACGAATTCTGGTTATGGACTCTGAGTTCAAGGGACGCTTGGATGTGCAGGATTTGATTGGCGCATTCACACACCCCCTCCCCACCCTTCCCTGGCCCTGTCTGCCTCCACTCTCCCTGCGGGGTGGGGAGGGGGCGCTTCAGTATTCTGCTTCCTGTTCCTTCCGTCCCCGCCATGGGGAGCCTGTGCTCGGTGCCTCTGTTCCCGCAGCCTCCGTGGGACTGGCCTTTTAGCACTTCCGTCCCGATCTGTTGTTTGCGGTTTGCGGCCCCCGTTGTAGTTCAGAGGAAAATTGGACCGTTGCCCTGGAAATGACTTTGCCCAGGGGTTCTAGGGCACGTTTGGAGGTGTGTGGAGGGGTTGCACTCTGGGTGCCATGAAGTCTGGGGTGAGCACACGACATTGCATGGTTGGGCCTAGAATGCCAGAGAGCCTGCGCGCTGGTTAGTGTCGGACCCGAAGTACCGAGCTGCCCCACGTGTCAGTCCTTCTTGAGTCAGGAAACATAAGCGCCAAAGTTCGGGCTGCTTTCCCCTGGATCGGGTACACAGGCCGTGTCCCGGGTCCTCCCTAGCTCTGAAGCTCCCGGGACCTACCTCCCCGGTCGCACGCAGCCGCCCGAGAGAAAGTCAGGACACCGCGCAGGTCCGCAAGGGTCCGGGAGCTCCCGCTGCCCGGGCAGAGTGCGGGAGCCGACCAGGCGCGGCCTGCCTGCCTTTCAAGACCTCCTTCAGGTCCTCCGGTGGTGCCTCCAGTACCGCGTCCAGTTCCCAGAGCACGTCCGCCGCTCCCACGTGGCAGGTGTGCCGGACGCGCGCTCGCCGTCTCTTCATCTGGATGTTCCCAGTCCCCAGGCGGCAAGGGAACCGTGTGTTTACCCTTGAGCCGACGTGAAGGGAACCGTGTGTTTACCCTTGAGCCGACGTGCTGTGTTTATTTGGCAGAAGACTGAAGATTGGGTTCTGTGTTCACTTTCCAGCACACCAGCTTTTGAAACCATTGATTGGGTTTACTTATTAATTACCCCCCCCGTCACTGTTATTACCACAGAGATGTTCACTCTCAGTCAGCGTTCTAAAACACGGGTTTTCTCCAGGTTGCTCACCTCATTAAAAATTACCTTCCTGGGGGATAAACCTTGAAAAGATTTTAATTTGTTTCTCTGTGTAGTGACATCTGCGGTGGTCTTAGCTAAGTTAGGAGCTGGAAGGGGAGCGTGTGACACCGCCTTCCTCTTCAGTGACATTAGAGGGAGGACACAGGCATTTTCAGCTCATTATGGTTGCCTGTGGCCTCTGTCCTCCAAAGAGTCAACAGAAAGTTTGTGGGGAAGTGGTAGTTCGTAACTTTTTGGAACCAGTAAGGAAGGGACGTGGAGAATCACTGGATGGTGCTTGTTCATAGAGAGACAGAAACGGGAAAAGGGAATAAACGGAAGCAGCAGAACTTCGGTGCTGAGGGTGACGGGGTGTGGGAGGTGGTGGGACCAGGCCCTTCTCGTGGGCGTCAGGATTCTCCAGCCCATGCCGGCAGAGCGAGAAACCTGGCACACACTTGGAGACTAGCTCCTTCCACCACCCCTTTCTCACTCTGTTCCCCCATTCGCACCTTCCCCCTCACCCTTCCTGCCCCTCGGAATTCACTGGAATCCCGTCAGAGAGGCCCACACGGTCCGTGTGGAAACCCCTTGTCAGGAGTCTCCAGAAGCACAGGAACCACCTGTTCTGCAGCTCCACCAGCCCGGTGTTCTCAGTTTTAATTAGTCTGTAGAAACCACTTCCGTCATCTCCATTTTTAAAGGTTATTTTTTTCTGGACATGCAGTATGTTTGCAGTTGGCAGGTGTTCTTTTCCCCCATTCAGCATTTTAATGATGCTCTTCCATCATATTCTGGATGTGAAGTTTGTGATAATTTTAAGATCTTATTTATTTGAGAGGGAGAGAGCACAAGCAGGTAAGAGGGGGACGCAGAGAGGGAGAGGCAGACTCCTGGCTGAGCACGGAACCTGAACACGGGGCTCGATCCCAGGACCGTGGGCTCCTGACCTCGGCCACAGGCAAGCACTTAAGGACTGAGCCACCCAGGCACCCTTTTATATCTGCACTCTTCTGTTCCTAATGTATGTGTTTTCCTCTGGTTACTTTTAAGATTTTATCACTGGTTTTCAGTTCTTTGACCCTGATGCGCTGTCACGTGGTTTTCTTTTCTGTTTCTGTTGCTTGGATTTGTGGATTCCATTGGGATGTGTTTTCGCACTTGGGAGTATTCTGGTCCTTACTTCCTCCAAGAGTTCTCAGTTCCTCCCTCCCTTGTCTCTGCTCCTGGGACTCCAGTTCCACACGTTACTCAGATTTGCCAGAGGTCATGGAGGATCTGTGTTTGCTTTGGAGTTTTCTTTCTTTTTGCTTCCCTTAGAAATTCTTGCAGTCATGTCCCGAAGTCCGTATGTCTTTCCTTCTTTACTTTTTAGTTTGCAGCTGGTGCTTTTTGATGAATTTTTCATATTTTTTATCTCTGAAATTTCCGTTCGCTTCTTTTGCGTATCCTTTTCTTTATCCAGTGTGTTGAAGTTCTACCTCAGACCCTCACGAACATTTGTAGTAGCAGCCTGAAGGTTCTCCTCCAGACGGTCTGCCGTCTCCGCAATCTCTGGGTCTGTTTGTACTTATCTCTTCTCTTGGTTGTGGGCCACGTGTGCTGGCTTTGTCGTGTCTCGTCATTTTTGATTAGAGGTTGGACATCATGGGTTTCCTGGTTTTGGTCGGCGTTCTGGTCGGCATGTATGATATATGCAGATTGACATGATCTTTTTCAGCTTTGTTTTTAAGCTTCTTAGGGTGAGGTTAGAGGAGCTTTTACTCATGGGTGGCCTTTCTCACATCTCTTGAGAGCCTCCGTGTTCATAGAGAGTGTTCCACAACAGTTGGCATAAACTTGACGTCTCTCAACGTGTGTGAGCACTGAAAAGTGCTCAGCCCCCCTGTTGTTTCATCTTCTAGAGCATCCCCCTGCGCGTGGACCACATGGTGTCCAGCAGTGGAGTCAGGCTTCTGCGCAGCGTTCCCTCCTTTCCAGCTCCCCAGCCACCCCGGCCTCTCGGGTTCCCAGCTTGGTCTCCTCACCTCAGCAAGTTCACCACACCCTACCTGCGACTCGTCTTCACACTGATGTGCCTTTGAATTCAAGAGTTCAAGTCATCTGTCCCAGTCTTGGGATCCCAGCCCTCCACCGGGTCAGAAAACAATGGCTTCCTCCCTTCTTCACACTAGGACAGTCCCCTGCCGGTGCTGCTTTTGCTCACCACCCACACAGGCGGCTCCTGAGCTGAATCTGCTGAACTGAGCTGAAGCGTGAGAGCTCGGGAAGATGTGCGGGCCAGTTCAGGCCATTCTGTGGCAGCCCCCCACGGCTCTCCTTGTTGAAGCATTCTCAAATTCCAATGTGTTTGGGGGCCTCACAAGAAAAAAATATTCAGAGTTTGTTTATTTTTTGTTTTTAGGGTTTTTTTTTAAGATTTTGTTTTTTTGACAGAGAAATCACAAACAGGCAGAGAGGCAGGCAGAGAGAGAGGAGGAAGCAGGCTCCCCGTGAAGCAGAGAGCCCGATGCGGGGCTCAATCCCAGGACCCTGAGACCATGACTGTGGAGCCGAAGGCAGAGGCTTTAACCCACAGAGCCGCCCAGGCGCCCCTTTGGTTTTGTTTTTACAGCTTTATGGAAAACACTTCATGTGCCATACAGGCCACACATTCAACATACAATTCACTGGTTTTTGGCATTTTGACAGAATTGTGCGGCCATCACCACAGTCAGTTTTTATCTCCTCCAAAAGAGGCCCTTCAGATTGACCTCGCATCTCCCGCGCCCCTCCCCCAGCTCCAGCCAAGCACTGATCTCTCTGTCTCTGGATTCTCCCATTCTGGACGTTTCACGCAAGTGCAGTCATACAGCGTGTGGTCTCACGTGACTGGCGTCTGTTACAGACAATGATATTTTCAGGAGCGCCCCATTTTGTAGCCTGCGTCACTCCTGCATCATCACTTTTTATTGTCAGGTGACGTTCCAGCTTTGCGTGTTCCACGTTTTACCCATTCTTCCTTCAACGGGCATTGGGTTTGTTCCCACTTTGGGCGGTTGTGAATAACGCTGCTTGTGAACATCATGAACAGGTTTTGTGGGGTCACGTTTCCATCTCTCTTGGGTGCGTCCCTCAGAGTGGAACTGCTGGGTTCCATGGCACGGCACGGCATGGCATCTCTCGGGTTTGTTTTTTTCAAGATTTATTTGAGAGAGAGAGAGAGCACGTGAGTGCACACGCGAGAGACAGAGAGACAGACTCTCAGGCAGACGCCCCGATGAGTGTGGAGACTGACGCAGGGCTGGCTCCCGGACGCTGAGATCATGACCTGAGCTGAAACCAAGAGTCAGAGACTCAACCAACTGAGCCACCCAGGCACCCCTGGGGTTCACATTTTGAGCAATGTCTTCCGGATGGCTGCACCATTTTACATTTCACCAGTTTGGGGTTTTGCCTCGTTTTTGTTTCTTTGATGTTGTTTGTTCAGGAGATTTGGCTTACGCTGGGAGAGTGCACGGAGCAAGGAGATCACGTGCTCCCGGAGCTTCCCCACTGGGGTCGGGGCAGAGAGCTCCGTGTGCGCAGGGTCAGGTGCGTGGCCCACTGTCTCTTCAGACCACTGCCCCACGACCACTGTGGCTTCCTGTTTCCCGGACAGTAAAGCCCGCATGCTGTGAATCAGCTGCTCTGGCTTCCATGTTGTCTTTGTCCCTTAAAATCAAGAAGGGACTGGTGAACAGTCCCCAGACTGCAGGAGGGGCAGCGGCCCGCAGCCGTCTGTGAGCTGAGACCAGCCCCTTGCTCTTGCATAAACACATCTGATTGGGGGCGGGAGGGGGTGGTTGGAGGGGGACAGACATCTTCCCCGTTGCCTGCCTGAGTCCTGGCTCATTCCCAGCTGTCTCTCCACGTTTCCTGCTCTGGCCATGGATGCACTAGGCCCTCACTGAAGAGTTGCCAAGGCTTCCAGGTGGAGGCCCCCCCCCCCCCCGGGAGCAGCAGCATAGCTCTAAGAAAATTCCAGAGTGGGAGAAATTTGCTTCCCTCTCCAGCAACCATAGGAGGATGTGCAGTCAGGTGTCTTGACTCCTGGGCCATAGTCCCCTCCGGCTCAGTGACACAGCAGCAGTAGGTTTGCGGGAAGACATGTCCCATCCCTGGGCCCTCATAGGTAAGACGTTTGTTAGTCCTGCATGTGCTCCTGTCTCAGGAACTTCTGTGCTAACAAAAATGTTAACCAGCGGAGAATTTTAAAGGCAAAAATTTTTTTCAGTGTGGTCTGATTAACAGAGAATGTTGCAAGGATGGAGGAAGTTAAATTGATCCTCCCTCTGCCGCAGCAAGATGGGATTCTTCCCTTTCCCGGGTCGCAGCTCCTCCCACTCGGATAAAGCCCTTTGTCTGACAGGAGTTGCGTTCCTGGAAGCTTTGTGGAGCCATACGGCTCAGCTCTTTTTATTCTGCCCTTTAATTGTCCCTCCTGGACCAGTTAGCCCCTTCTGGCGTTTGAAGCATTTCATCTCATGCTCTGAAAGCAAAAAATCATCAAAGTGCTGCTTCTGGATTTTTGCTGCCATATAAGTGAGAGGTGCGGCTTGGCCTCTTGGAGCACCGGGCTCAGCGCCCTGGGCCAGACCAGACTGGTGACCTGCACTGCCCCTGCCAAGGCCCCCGCTCCCCCCTTTACCTGTGGATGGGCATCCGCAGACCCCTGCAGCACCTCTTCTGTCCTCCTGCACGCATTGTCCACAGGCTGGTGCGTTTTACCTGTCAGCATTCTGGGCGACCGTGGGAGATTCACCTTGCATGCCTATGCCAAGGGTAGGACAACAACAGGAAGGGGCAGAGACGGTTGTGGAGTCTGTGGGGGACACCTCCACGCTGCCTTCCTCTCTGGCCTGCATCAGTGTGCCCCCGGTGGCCGTGCACTGCTGGCCCTCAGCGGTCTGCGGCTGGAAGCAGGTGTTGTGCTCGCCGAGATGGAGAGAGTTCTTGGCCCCCAACACCCGCCTCCCCAGGTTGCATTGCTCCCTGGCCATTCCAGCAACTGAGAATCCGTCCTCCCCTGGCTGGGCCAAAGCGCCCCGTCCACTGCATCCGCCCCTCACCTTTCCATTTTCCCCTATGTTTGGTTCCACTTTTTTTTTTTTTTTTTTTAATCTTGGTGTAATTGATACACATTGTATTCATTTCAGGTGTATAACACTCAATATTTGCAGATATTTCAAAATGGTCTCCACGATCGGTCTAGTTAACATCTCTCACCTTCAATATTCTGGAATTGTTTTTCTCCTGATAAAAACTTGTAAGAGAGACTCTCTTAGCAGCTTCCCGGTCTACACCGCAGTGTTGCCAACTGTAGTGGCCGTTCGTCCCCAGGACTTTCTGTACCTGAAAGTTTGCGCTTTTGACCACCTTTCCCGTCTGGCCCGTCTCTGCTCCCCACCCCTGCCTCTGGCAGCCACCACTGTGTTCTCTGTTCCCTGTGAATTTGTTTGGTTTTTGTGTTTTTGTGTTTTTAAGATTCCACGTAGAAGTGAGGTCATGCATGATTTGGCTTTCTCTGACTTCTTCCATGTAGCAGAATGCCGGCAGGGTCCCTGCGCGCTGAAGCAGGGACAGGATTCCGTTCCTTCCTGTGGCTGAACACTGTTGGCTGCGCGCATGCTGCCTCTTTATCTGCGCATCGGTCCACAGACCTGCGGCTGTTTCCACATCCCGTCTGGGAACAGGGCGGTGCAGAGACCTCTTTTCAAGTTAGTGTTTGTATGTCCTTCAGATAAGCAGCCGGGATCAGCACCGCAGGGTCCTATGGCGGTCCGGTTTCTGACTTTCCAAGGAACGTCCCTCCTGTGGCACGGCGGCCGCACCATCTAGTGTCCCATCGGCTGTGTGCCGTGGTCCCGCGCATCCCCGTCCGCCCCAGCCACCCTCCTCGTGAGCTGTGGATTCCACGTCTCGGCCCTCGCACCCTGTCCGCGGTGGGGGCGAGCCTAAGGAGTCAAGCCGTGCAGCCTGAGTCCCCCCGCAGAGGTCCGTGAGGGCACTTCCCGGCCCACAGCAGGACTCCCGTGTGCAGCAGGCCTGGCCGAGCTGGTGGCAGAGGACCCACAGGGGAGGGCAGTCTTCTCTTCTCTCTGGGCTTGGGGGTGAAAGCAGCCCCCGAAGGAAATCCGCAGCCAGCTCCCAGAGGCTTTCCCAGAGACCCAGGCAAACTGCTGGATTCAGGAGGCCAGCCCATTCCAGCCCCCACCCAGCCCTGGGGCCTGAATCCCCCTGCCTGGCGCATCCCTTGTGTAAGCCTGGTCTTGGGGCTGGTGATTTCCCCCTCTTCTAAAAGAAAGTGCAGTTCTAAAATACCCATTTTATTAAAGGTGGTGATGCTTGAGCATCTGGGTGATTGAAGTTTTACTGTACTATAACCACGCTTTAACCTCCATACACCAATGGAGAAAAAAGAAATCTCGTTTAGTTATGGGTTCTGGTTAGCTGAGTTTAATTAACATTTTATTGTCTTGACATATTTTCCTTCCATTCCTTCCAGGGGGACGCAGTTAAAGACCTGATGCTTCGCTTCCTGGGCGAGAGAGCCGCGGCGAAGAGACAGGTCTTACACGCGGAGTCCGTGGAGCAGACTTTCGTGGGGTTGAAACAGCTGATCGTAAGTAATGATGGGTTTGATTTCAGTACTGTTGTTTCTAGAAGGCCGGCCTTTCTCTGTCATATTTTCCCTGGAGTTAATTACTTCGAATGTGTTATCTAAAGCCTTGCGTGTCCGTAAAATTTTGTTGAATTAGATACCAGTCCTGTGCAGCAAAAAGTGTCATATTAACATACTTTTAATTTTAAGGCCAATTAGTTAAAAAGCCTTTATTTTAAATGATTAAACTACTTGAAGCAGAATATACTTCGATTAAGTATATGCTTCATCAGATATGATAACTAACGATAACTAATGTTCATTTTTATGTTGTTTTTTTTTTTAAATACTTTGTTTTCGCCACTTGGCGTAAAGGGTTTATTATTTCACCAGAAATGCACACGAGAATCCTTGTCCGTGACAGGAGTAAGTGTGAATCATAGGCAGAGACGCAGCCCCAGATACTAATAGAGAGCTGTCTGAACTACAGGCACGTTAACATGACTGGGTGGGTGCTTCTGGCGGTCTTGAACCCCGGGAACCTGTACGCCCCCCACAGCTACCTTTTTCCTCTTTACCTTTCATCATATTTGAGGGAGTGTCTGTCCTCAAAAAGGTGAATATGGATCATTTGTTTAGGTGGCCAGCAGATATTTTATATACAAAGCAGATAAAGCTTAGGGACACCCAGGTGCCTCAGTCAGCTGAGTAATCAGCTCTTGATTTTGGCCCTGGTTGTGATGTCAGGGTTGTGGGATCAAGCCCCACGTCGGGCTCTGCGCTTGCTGTGGAGTCTGCATATCCCACGCCCTCTGCTCCATGCTCTGTAAAATAAACAAGATCTTTTTTAAAAAAATGATTAAAGTTTCATTTTTAGTAAATATAAATCAAGTGCTTCATTGGGTTTTTTGTTTGTTTGTTTTTTTGTTTGTTTGTTCGTTTTTACTGAAGTGATTCTGGAGTTATTGCAATGACTCAGAAGCTTTGGGAAGAGAAGATGCAGAGATAGGCTGGCTTTTCGCTTATTTAAGATTTTTCTTTTTTAAGTTATCTGCACACCCAGTGGAGGGCTCAAACTCACACCCAGAGAGCAAGAGTTGTGTGCTCTGCCAACTGAGCCAGCCAGGGTGCCCCGGCGATAGTCTGGCTTTTAAAGGGGTGGGAAACACCTATTTTTTAAACATCCATATGCTTTATCATTTGTTAATGAAGCGATAGGTCTTTACGGGCCAGCATTTCCGAGGTCGTGGGGCGTTTGTCGCACCCACACTCCTGCGTTTCCGGGACAGTTCTTGTCATTGCCTTGGTTTGAACTTGCAGCAGCTGCTGTGACTGTCATCACGAGGGCCGGCGGCCCTGGACAGCCACATTGTAGTGACCAGTTGTTCTTTATCTTTTTAAGTAAACTCGACCCCACATGCGGGACTCGAACTCGGGACTCCAGGATCAAGGGTCCCTTTCTCCCAGCTGAGCCACCCAGGCACCCCTGTAATGATCCGTTTGAAAAGCACACACACAGCCACACACAGTCCTTGTAACTAATTTGTTCTACGGGCAGTCTTTTTACCTTCCTTGACTATTTGTGCTGCTAATAAATACATAGAGTGGCTTGGGGGTTTTTCATACCTTGAAAATACATAACACCAGGAGAAATTTTATTAGAGTCCTAACAAGGAGATCTATGTAAGGTGGAAAATATATTTATAAAAAAATTACCTTGCCGTGGTATTTTAATTATGTCCTAAAATAATTCCTAGCCTCTTTAAGATTAGGAAAGAGTTTTGAAATGTATTTCCCTAAGTAATGTCGGCGCATTCTAAGGTTGTAATTTACAGGGAAGTGAATGTCACAGCCTGTGGAGAAGGACATTTTAATCACGTTAATGGTGTCATAGATAGAGTTAATGATTCCTTGTGAGTCGTAGATGGGGAAGGTTATGTACATACCATTAGTTACTTGAGTGACTTTTATTGGACTATTTTTCTCATCTTTTGGAAGTCATCAAGTGCCTGTATTCAGTTTTTGATAGTTCTATCTTATTTCCTAGTATTAAAAAAAAAAATTAACATTTATTTAAGTTGAGATTTTTTTTCTCATACCACACTAACTTTATTTTCAGAGTTCTACATGTCATTTCCAGTAATTGTGAGATTTTCATAAGATTTTTCTCTACAGAGCTTCAAGTTTGGGAGGGTATGCTTTAAACTATAATTATAAAAATAATTTTTTCACCAATTACTTCTGACATCTGTCGAAATGGAGGAGGAGCACCAGGAAGGGGGCTAGAAAGTGGACAAGAATGGGGTAAAAATAGCAAAAAGCACTCTGAGAAAATACATAATTAAAATTTCAAATAGGCAGTGTGTAATCCAAAGCTGTGGTTCACAAGGCTGCTGAGGTGAGGTCCTGCTGGTTTGAAAGGAGGGAGTACCAGCCATTAGAACGCGGCACGTTGGGTCGTTCTGGCCTGTCTTTAAAGAGTCTCGTCCTGTTCCTCAGACCTGGCACATTGGGCACAGGCCAGCCCTGATCTCCCCTGACCTGTTTCTGTTAACAGAGGGGCCCCGGCCCTGCTAGGTCCTTGTCATCACTCGGGCAAGTCCGAAGAGCAGAAAAGACATCAGAAAGCTGAAGGCCATGCCCTTTGGAGTCTGGAGAGGTAAACTGTGGGCACATACACCCACACGTGTGCGCATGCTTGGCGTGCGTGAACAGGGAGATGTCCCCAGGCCTTCTGCATGAAGCTCGTGCAAGGACCGAGCCTGGAGAAGAGGGACTGCAGCGGGAACCACATCTCTCCCATGATAGCCGGGCAGGGGCCAGACTGGGTCAGGGAAACGCCAAGGGCGCAGGGTGCGAGTGACAGGACGGAGCCCCGCTCGCTCGTGTGCAGAGAGCAGGTTGCTAGGGAAAGGAGAAGCGGAGCCGTGATGGTACCGAATTACTGGGATATCCAAGTGGGAAAAGTTAAAAAGATCTATCTCTTAGCACACACAAAAGTAAACTCCAAATAAATTGAAACGAGTTTTGAATTTCAGAAAATAGAGTAAATTTTGAATGACTCAGGGTAGAAAAGCATTCTTTAAATCTTTCAGGGAGAAATGAATAAATTTAACTACTTTAAAACTTGAAACTTATATATAACCAAAACACCGTAAACAGCATTAAAAAGAGACTACAGGGGCGCCTGGGTGGCCTAGTGAGTTGAGCATCTGCCTTCAGCTCAAGTCATGACCTCAGGGTCCTGGGTTCGAGCCCAGGGTCCAGCTCCCTGCCCAGTGGAAAGTCTGCTGCCCCTTCTGTGGGCCCACCCCCCGCTTGTGCTCACTTTTACTTTGTCTGTCTCTTTCTCTGAATGAATAATAAAATCTTTTTTCTTAAAGTGAACATTAATACGCATTAATACCTTCCAACCATGCATAAGAAACCAAAACCGCCCAGTAGAAAAAAAGGCAGATGATATGGAGAGGCCACTCACAGAAACCAGATAGCCTGCAGACATGGGAGCAGCGCTTATCCTTGCTGGGTGTCCCCGAAATGTGGTACGTTTCAGCCGCCTGAGCACAGCAGCCGCAGGCGTCCGTGGCGGGAGAGAGTCCGTGGCGGGGAGAGTCCGTGGCGGGGAGAGTCCGTGGCGGGGAGAGTCCGTGGCAGGGGAGAGTCCGTGGCGGGGAGAGTCCGTGGCGGGGAGAACGAGCTGGCCCGCCTGCTCCGGACCACCCGCCCCCGTCCTTTCTCCCCCCATCCTGTACCGCAGGAAAACGCTCGTACCCGTGCGTGCAAGGACGTGCTCAGGAATGTTTGTTCCCGTGTCGGTATTTGCCCCAATTTCATTGGAAAACCTTAGCACTGAGTGGGGAAAAGAAAGCTGTGCTGCACAGTCAGTTAAATCCCTTGGAGCAGTTGAAACACGTGCGGGAGAGCCGCGTTCATCAGTCTCAGTAGATTTCCCTAACAGCGCAACCCCGTTCCCACAGGGCAACGTGCAGAAAGGCTGCCGTCGCCCGCCGCATGTGTCAGCGCTTGAAAACCAGCCGATCATCCCTGAGCCACAGCTCTGCGTCCAGGGCAGCCCTGAACACCTGGACATGTTTGGTAGCACATCTGTTCTGACCGGGCTTATTTGCTGCCTGCCTTCTGTCTCTCCCCTGCTCCCCTGCTCTGCCGGGCGGAGTGAGCCCGGAGAGCCCCCTCTAGCTGGCGCAGCCTCCTGTGGCCTCGGCTCTCCTGCAGGCCGTCACCTCCTTCCTGCCTGGGCGTCCCTCTGGTCCTTGGCCCTAGGTGCGGCTCTATCCCTCCACGGTCGTCCTGGCCCATCTGCACCTGTACAGGTAGCCCCTCGCTAGGGCCCCCCATTACTGCCGGGCTCCTGGTGGATAAGATAGTTACGGACTTTGCTGATCCCACTTGGTGTGAACAAAAATATTCTTGTCTCGAAACATTTTTGGTTTTGTTTTTTTTAAGGTTATTTGTTTGGGTGGGGAGCCAAGAGGGGGTGGGGAGGGGCAGAGAGAGGGGGAGGAGCGGATACCCAGCTGAACGGGGAGCCCGACACGGGCTTGATCCCAGGACCTGTGAGATCGTGACCCGAGCGGAAGGCAGACACAATCAGCCGAGCCGTCCAGGGCCCCTGGAAATCCTTTTGAAATGTCAAAGTAAAGTTGAATTATACATGAAGAAATACTTTGTATTCTCTTACCAGGAGAAAAAATGACTTGGGTAAATGTAAATGCTAAATGCTAAATTTGTCTGACAACTTCTCGGTGTTCTTTCCTTTCTTTTTTTCTTTTTAAATTGTGGTATGAGGAAAATCTACTGGCATGTGTGGCTCCTAAACCAGAAGGTAATCCACATCCAGCTTAGTCTTTAAAGGAGCCGTGCTCAGTCCGCGCCGGCCCTGACCGCAGTGAGCCTGTGCGGCAGGAGGAGATCTGTGTCCCTCTGGCTCTTGCCTCTCTCCCAGGCTCCTTGTTCCCAAACAGGCAGCCAAGGAGGGCAGGGAGGCATCCACAGCCCTGCCCCGTGCTGCTCATTGTCTTGAGGAATGAGGTCATTCTGACTCTGGGAAAACTGGCCGTCAGGTTAGTGTAAGTTTGCTGAGATGTTGCTGTAGACCAGCAGTGTTGGTCAGACGGGGGCTAGCCCAGCGCGGAGCGCTTAGGAGCCACACCTGTCCTCCTGCGCCTCCTGCACTCACCCACCTGCGGGAAATGGTGGGGAGAAGCCGTAACAAGAGCACAGATCTTCTGCTTTCTCTTCCCAGTTAGGAAAGAAGCCGCTTTTTTCCATTTACTGGAAAATGAATCATTAAGATGATGGGTTTGGGCTTCACTTTTAATAGTTGTGATCCAGTTGGGGATGTAGAAGACATCACAGTGTGTGAAATCATAGCAAGAGCAGAGGCTTTTTATATGATACATTTTATTATTTTTAATCATTTATGGACCAGTTCATATTCACAGAGTACCTGCAAATAATTTTATCACACATTTAAACGTTTTATTGGTGGTGGGTATCTGTACATAATAGACATGAAATAAGATAGGAGTCTTTACTGTGTTGTAAATGTTTGTTTCAGAACATATAAATATCCACGATCAGATTTCCTCATCTATATAGTTTTTGCACACGCACAGATTCCACGTGCCTTTGAGGGCTGTCAGATCGCGTCGGAGCTCGCCAGGGTGGCGCTGTGTCAGGCAGCTCCTTCTGCAGCTCAGTCCTGTCCCCCAAGACAGAACCTCTCCGCGTGCTGTAGCAGCCATAGCCACCATGTATACCTGCACACGGGGTTTTTTAAGAGTCTTATCTCAACAAGCATTAATTTGGTTCCTGCGTAAAGCACTGTCGCCGGTCATCAGTGCGTGCGTGCGTGCGTCCCTTCCGTGTAGGGCGGAGGTGGATGGACGTACCATCCATATCCAGGTGGCCATGACACGATGTGCTCGTCGGCTAGTGCTCATCGCCCCCGGTGCAGCCTGTCCTCTCCTTCAAAGCCCTCTGCCCTCCTTTTACGAACAGCATCTTAATCCAGAAAAATGGTTCGCATGGCCACCGTCTGTTAACATGTAGTGTCTCTGTGTGTGTGTGGCATGTCTACATGTGACTGCGGAAACTTGTATGTACATATGTGTACGTGTACTAGACTGAACTTCACCTCAAAGCTGTTTATGATTTTGTGTCTTTTTAACATATCTTAAGCATTGCCTGATATTAAAGTGTCCGAATTAAACAAATGTTATTTACTACATAATCTGATACAGTTGTAAGTAACTTTAGGGTGGGCCACTTTGTTGTGAAATCTCTTCTCCATATGTGATTACTTCTTCAGGAGGAACGTGGGGGAGCAGTTAGGTCAGAGCCTGGCGGCTGGGAGGCTGTGAGTGCGCGCCGGGCTCAGGAAGGCTCCGCCCGTGAACATGTACCAGCAGCTGCCGGCGCGCTTGCTCTAGTGTCCGCGGGTCAGCCCGGACGTGTATCTTCTCTGAAGCCGCTCTTTATCATTTCTTAGGCTCGCAATGGCATTTGTTGCCTTTTTTTTTTTCCCGCTAATAAAGATCAGTCACTAAGAAGTCATCCTTTATTTCTCTTTCTTTATTAGTGTACAGTTTTCCAACAACTTTTTTGTAGTTCTGTGAACTTACTATTTCACCATTTTTTGAGCACATGTACATGTAGGTATAATGCTGAGGAAGTACTTTTAGAAGTTAAAAAGCACAGACTCGACAAGGCCACGGGCCCCGGAGCTCACCTAGAGGGAGACAAGACACAGTTAATGTTAACACAGAACGGCAGGCTGTCCTTGCTTCGCACGCAGAATGGATGAGACCGACGCTACTTCACAGCACAGTCTTAACCCTTTCCTCGTTGTCAGTCCCCTGAGCAGCAGCTTTCCACTTTGTTTCCTAATTGCTCACCTCCCCCCTCAGCCCCAAATGAAGGAGAACACTAAGGAATACAGTGTTGTTGGGTAGGGCCAGTAATTATTATCCAAGAACCAATTCCATCCCCTTGGGGGCTGTAGCCCCACTGGAATGTGTGTGCGGAGGAATCAGCAGGAGGGCTCACCTGGGGCAAGAGAGGGGTCGCGAAGCTCAAGTCTGAGCCCAGCCATAGGGTGGCCGTGTGCCACCGGTAGCTGGACGGCGGGATGAGCAGGTGGGGCAGGCACGAGAGGGGTTCCAGCTTCCCCACAAGCTGTGCCCCCCTTTCCACCTCCAGGGCGGCCAGCTGACGTCACAAGGGCGGGACGAGGCCCGGTTGAGCCGCCGGATCGTAAGTCACCGAGGTCACATGGGTAGTAGAGGGGGTCGGCCTGCTTGTCTTCTCTCCCACCCCTTACCTTCACCTGGTGATGCTGGGTCCGCGCGGATGGCCTGGCCGGGCCACCGAGCCTGCTGTGAAGTCCCACATCCAAGCTCCGCACTCACGTGACGCTCAATAGGACTGCCCATTTCCCAGGGACCTTCAGCGTCGCAGATGTACCCAGTCTTCTAGATTTCGCTGGTTCCACGCACCTTTTCAGGTTGTCTCTGCTTCTTTCAAACCCCCACTGCGGCCCCCACTCCTGGCTGGGGTTGGAGTGGTCCCCTGCCCCAGCTTAGAGCAGACCTGGAGGCCATTGGACAGTCGCCCCCCTCCCAGTGCCAGAGTCCTCCCCTGACTCCTGGGACCTCGTGCTCTTGATTATGCTTTCTGCCTCACGTGCAGACTTTGTCCAGCAGCGCGCGGCCTTCTCTTGCTGTCCCACACGGGAGCGTCTGGTTACAAGGAGGCACAGAGGAAGCTCCTGTTCAGTCCCGCACCTGTTAGCTTGGGACTCACACTTCACAGGGTCCCCGGGCTCAGCGCTGACCTCGTTTTCCATGAGTTTCATCCCGTCCGACTCCCTGTCCCGTCTCCCCATCTGACCAGCTCTCAGCTCCCGGGCAGTCCTGGTGTCCCTGTGTCGGCCTCCTCAGCAGCCCCGAGCACTGTGGCCTCACTGCTCCGGCCTCCCGCTCCCCAGCTACGCTGTGTCGCACAGGGTCCTCAGGGCCTGACGCCCTTCCCGCCCGTGCCCTCTTCACGCGGACCCCTGCGCGCTGCCCCAGGCACGCCTCTCTGCCGGACGTCCGACCCGCACACGGCAGCTGCTGCCTTTTCTTTTCCGCTTGAACGTCTCAGAGGCCCCTCACATTCCACATTGTTGGAATCAAATTTCAGAGTCCGAGCTCTGATCCGTTCCAGCCTTCCCTGCCTCCGAGACTGGCCCTGCCGCCACCGCCGTCTGGCTGCATGTCGCACTCGCAGGTCCATCCTGCGGCCTCGCTCCCCACGCTGCCCGCATCGGACTGTCACCTGGCCTTGTCCCTCTGCCAGGTCTGCACCCCCCCACCACCACGGGTACGGGTGACCCGCCACCACGTTTCCCAGGCTCGGCCCGGAGAGGACAGGTGTTCTCCTTTGTTTCTTCTGTCTGTAGCAGACGGGACCTTCTGTAAGGTTTCGTCTAGATTAAAACTGTGAAAAACATGTACGAGCACAAGCCCATCTTCTGTTACTGCTGCATTTGACATCAAATCAGATTCATGCTTCCTCCTCACAGGGACGGGGGCTGAGGATTCCGGAATGTGGGTAGGACATGTTGCCCTTGGAATCCCGCAGAGGCTGGCCTGGCCTTGCCTGCCCCTCGGCCCACGACGCCAGGCCTTTGCCCCCCGGAGCTCCCCCCCCCCCGCCCGCCTCGCTGCGTCTCTTGCGCATGCTCAGCTGGAGTCATCTCCTAGGAAGACAGCCCCGAGCACTCTGTTCAGACCTACTGCCCCCAGCAGGAAAGGCCAGCGTGTGTGGCATGGGCAGTTGGGAAACGAGCAGTAATTAATTGCCCGCGGATACAGGATCTGCTTAGATACAGACATAGAAGTGGTTCAAATGTGGCAGAATAACGTTCCCTCTCACTTTTCCACATATGCAGTTAGAACACACACAGCCGCGCCTACGATGATTCTGCAGAAGTCCGAGCACCGACCTTGGCCTGTGCCTCAGGGAATTCCCCTCGTGGGGCCCGCTGGCTGCTGTCCGGAGAGGCCGGGAGTCGGTCCCCACTCAAAACAGGCCCCTCCGTGGCAGGACCCATGCTCGCCGGGTATGCGCCAGGGTTAGTACCTGAGAGGTGGGCGGCGCGCTCCAGTGTGTTACACAGGACCGTGTCGTTCCCGGCCCAAAGCCCTTCCGCGGCTCCCCAGCCCCTCAGGAGGAGTCTGGATCTCTCGTGGCCTTGCTGACATCCCCATGCTTGTCCTCACGCCTGCGCTGTCACTGCCGTGTGCCGGCCACCTGACTAATCGCTGTCCCTCTCGCCCGTGCCGTCGTCACTCAGGCAGCTCCCCCTCGGCCGGGAGGGTCCTACCCCTTGACCCCGCTGTTCTCCGTCACGTCTGGGCTCCAGCAGCTTTCCATCCCTGACATTAAGTCTGGCCCCCAGGTAACGTTCCCGTGGCTTGTGCAGCAGGCACTGTGAGCTCACCCAAAGTTATCTCTCTCGTCTTTGAAAAAAAACAGTGTCATATCTGCCTTCCTTGCTAGATCCTGAGACGAATGCATGCAAGGGTGCACACGGCCCCAGGGCCTGCTGGGGCCTGCCAGGTGTTGGCCAGACAGGTGAACGGCGGCGTCTGCGGCGTCCAGAGGCGTTAGTGCCCGGTGTGCTAAGGAGATGGGCAGCCAGCATCCACTTCTCGCTTCTTGGAAGACTGCAGCGTTCTCCCTGAGGACATCTTGCTGTGCGTTTGCCCGGTGGCCCTCCTGTCTGTCGCATCAGGGCTGAGGATAAACAGAGCAAGCCCCGCTTGATCAGCCAGCGTCCTGGTCGTTGTCATGTCGGTAAAACGGGATGACGTCAAGCTTGCAAAACCACTTATTGTCCCGCGCAGCTCCTACAGACTCAAAGAAACACAGCTGGCACATACCATAAAGTTAAATTATTGATTTTATTTTATGAAAATAGCGAAATAAAGTTATGTGGCTGCAGAGGAAAGCAGTCATGGGGTGGGGGAGCTTTCCCACAGGAGCTGATGGACTGAGCGCGGTGTTCTACGCAACTCGCGTCACGGACCTCTACCTCTGAAACTAACGGTACATGACATGTCAATTAATTGAATTCAGATAAAATAAAATTTTAAGAAACAATTCTCCGCCCTGTGTTCTGTCCGTTGTTAAGCTTGAATGTTCTTGGGATTTGCTTGTCTCACGCTGCACCTCAGGCTCGGCGCCCTTCCTGCCTGACGACCCGCACAGTGTTGGCAAGTGGCGTCCTCGGTGCTAGCCACGGTGTGGCCTCACCGTCACCGCCAGGGGTGGCTGGCGCTGGGCCTGGTGCCGCAGGCACCACGTGTGGGGGTGGCTGTGCTTTTGGTGACGCTTCCTGCTGTGTCTTACAGAGCTGCAAAAACTGGAGGGCAGCGGTTGACCTGTGCGGGCGCCTTCTCACCGCCCACGGCCAAGGCTACGGCAAGAGCGGCCTGCCCACCAGCCACACGGCAGACTCTGTGCAGGTACGGCCCCTTGGGTTGGTCATAAAGTGGGGACACGGAGGGGATGGAACCTTTCGTGGCACGAAGAACAACATGAAAACAAAAAACAGATTTTTCTTAGCTCAAATTTAATATCAATGTGAGTTCCTGATCCCCACGCTGCCCCCAGACCGGAGCCCCTCTGAGCCCTCAGAGCTGACTGCTCACCCGCATCGCTCTGTCCTCTCCGCGCCTCCCCTCTGCCTCCTGCTGTGGCGACTCCCTGCCCTGCAGCGCCTGCCCGAGGCTGCTCTGTCCTCCCCCAGCCCTGCCCGCCCTGCCCGCCCTCCTGCCCGGCTCCTCTTCCAGCCCTCCCTCGCCCTCACACCCGCGCCCTCTGGATTCCATTCTCAGCAACAGTCCGCAGGTGAGGCCAAATCAGACAAAATCATGTACATCATTTTTCTTAAGCTCAAGAGTAAGTTTTATAAACGTGTAACTAGGCACATGTGCTAAGAAGCGGAGCGCAGGCTATGTTATACTGGGAATCAAGCTCTGCGGCCAGATTAGTACAGAGTAGGAATTTCTGAACCCGACGTTCATAGGTAACCCGTTGTTTCACTTGTATTCTGTGTTTTAGCTGTGGTTTGTGAGGCTGGCACTGCTGGTGAAGCTGGGCCTTTTCCAGAATGCCGAGATGGAGTTTGAGGCCTTTGGAAATCTAGACCAGCCTGATCTCTATTACGAGTACTACCCTCACGTATACCCAGGGCGAAGGGGTAAGGCAGTGCTGCTCATACTTATGCCTTTGCATGTGTTTTGCTTTGCTTTGCTTTGCTTCACACAGTGTAAGCATCCTCCGTTGCCCTAACGTATCCAGTCTGGAAAAACCAAGTGAGTAGCCTAGCAGTGAGCCCTGACTTACGGTACAACCTCACTCAGTTTTCTAGACGTGCTTCTTGGACATCCCACCACGCAGCCCTTCCCTGTCCAACAGCCCTACTCGGGCACCTGCTGAGGGACAGCGGCAAGACTCGGTGTTAGACCTGAGCGGTGGTTTTTGTTCGGACTTTCTGACTGTGCCGCCATGTACGCAGTAATCTTCATCTTGACTACTGCAGACACACAAACAAAACAACGTTCTTGCAACAGTACTTCATGCCATTGTCTGCTGGTCTCCAGCCTGATTTTAAAGTGGATAATGTGCTCAAAAACCTGGTTGCAGCCCCCCAGCGGGCCCCAGCCATCATTTGGAAGACTCTGGGTGGCAGCACAGGGTGGTTGTCAGAGAGCAAGAAACTCAGACTGGGGAAGGGAGAGCACAGAAGACAGAGAGCCTTTCAGGGCACGAGCAGCTTTGAGGTAGAACAAGTGGTTCTTGATGGAGAACCTTGTAGATCTGTCGAAACCCATCCCATGTTGCTGTCAAGCGGAAGCCAGCTTCGGGAGGACTTGTGCCATAGTGGCTGAAGGCCAGGGCTCCTCTGTCTAGCTTCCTAGTAAGTCCTGCTCTCTGCTTAGTCGCATGGGACCCTGGGCAAGTGATCGGCGTCTCTGTATCTGGCGTCCTTACCAGGACAGCAGGGCTGATGCTTCCTAGGGCGTTTGTGGCAGTTGGGCAAGGTCTTACACGCAAGGTGTGGTGATGACAGTGTTGGCTTTTGTCGTGTTCTGTTCTTAGTTCGTCGGAAACACGCTGTAGATGGCCGCCGTCCTCTGTGAGATCTGCTGGCCAGCATCTGTGGGGTGTAACTGTGGAGGGACAAAGCAAAGTTCTGGTTGTCAGGAGACAGAATCTGAGCCAGAGAGAAAATAGAGTACAGCGCAGAGAGTACAGAGGCCTGATGAAGAGCGAAGATCGTGATGGCCATAGCGTTGTCGGGATCTTACATCAGCATCTCACCTGGTTAACATGAGTAGTAGGTGAACGCATGAGACAGAAGTACAACACGTTTCTCAGCTTCCTCTTGTGCTGTTTTCTCTTAAAACTTGGATCCCGGTTCTGTAGTGGGGGACACAGGGAAGGAGCAAGCTTTCTCCTTTATCGGGTTTACCCTCTGTGAGGGGAGTACAGGAGCCAGGCAGGTGACCGAGTCTGCCCAGGCTTGAAGGGGGTTTCTAGCATGGTGCTCTCCTGCCTTTTAGCCTCACTAGTGTTGTTAGTCCTGTGTCTTCCTTCTGACGAAGGGAAGCTACCCCTTGTAGAAGAGAAGTGAATGGGAAAGCTGGGTTTTTGTAGCTAAAGCTGGGTAGAAATCAGACCGGTTGGCTTGACGAGCTTGACAGGGTGGACATGAAGCAGTGTGGCACGTGGGCGCAGAGGGGAGGAGACAGCAGGCCCCTCCCAAACTTGTAAAAGTCTTCCCAGCCTGTGGCCTGTCAGGTCGGGGCGGGGACCCAACGGAAGCTGGGAGCCACTGGGAGCAGTGTTCCTGAGGACAGCCCAGCCTTCTGGTGTCGCCCCAGGTGGAAGAAGTGGGTCAGGGGCTGCCCAGGCCCACCGCCCATCCGCGCCGCCACCGTTGCAGGAACTGTGACTGCTGTGGGCCCGGCTGGGTCTCTGAGCACGTCTCCTCCTATGCTGCAGCCCCAGGAGGCCGAGGGCTGGTGGGCTCTGTCTGTGGGGGCCCGGCTGTGGGGAGCCCCATATCCTGTGCGATGGAGCTTGAGACCACGGTGTTCGGAGGCTGCGGCCTTCTCCTAGTTGCTCGCGGGATACTTCTCTAGCTCGCAGGTGAACGATTTCCGGCCATTTGAGCCCCCTCCCGTGTCTGGAAGGCGACGAGCAAACTTCCATCCCAGAAGGAGATCAGTCTCTAGCCACTTCTGACGGCTCTGAAGGAAAGGTGCCCAGGGAGGAGTTAAGGGCAGTGGCCAAGGGGGTGTTTGGGTATATTTCTGCTTGATAAATGATGCCTGGTGACTTTGGTAATCAAGACAGGACACGATAGGGGATGCTACATTGAGTGTCTACCTTTGGTTCAGGTCATGATCTCAGGGTCCTGTGATCGAGTCCCACATCAGGATCTCTGCTCAGAGGGGAGCCTGCTTCTCCCTCTACCTCCATTCCCCCTGCTTGTACTCTGGCTCGCTCTCTCTCCCACACTCTCTCTCTCTGGCAAATAAATACAATTTAAAAAAAAAAAAAAAAAAAAAGGACAAGATATTCTCATAGTTACGAGGAACAGCTATGTTTTCCTTCAGCATAAAAAATGTTTCTTCCCACCCCGCCTGAATGCAGGCAGAGCGCGGCCTCCAGGCCCGCCCCACGGCGTGATCGTGCTGGGGGCAGGAGGCTGCCCCCATGCAGATGTGGGGACTGGCAGTGGTGTTGATGGGTGTCTCGTCTGCAGCTGGCAAGACTCAGCTTTGACTACACAGGCCCATCTCTTGGGAGATTCAACTCCTAGACTCCCTAAAGCACACAGCTTCCCAAGTGCTCTGGTTTCCGCCCCTGTTGAGGTCTGTGAGAACAGTAGGTTCAGTACAACTGCGTGCCCACCAGCTACTCTGCGTTCCCCGTGGGGGTTTAAGATCCAGTAAGAGCCCAGACGTCGGGTGAGTCCTGTGCTGGCCGGGGCTGCTCCCGAGCCTTTCCTCTGCGAGCACCGCAGTAGCTGGCGTGCCCCATGGTAATGCTTGCTCCGTCCTGCAGTCCGGAGCCCCTGCCCTTCTCCACCCGGCTTTCAGGAGCGCGCCTTGGTGCCGCTGGTGCCGAGCTTCCTGTAAACTGAGGTGTGAGGCTTCAGGGTCAGGTGCGGCGCTCCCTGTCACCCCAAGCCTCAGTTTGGAGGACATACATTCCCCAGGAAAACACGCTTCTGATTTTGCCGGAAATTAAATTGCACTGGGATGTGGATAAAGAGAAGATGGTAGCCATGCATCACTAAGCAGCTAATTTAAATTATGAAATAGACATAAATCCTCCGTACGTTATCGCTAAAGTGTGTGAACATTCGTCCGCAGCAATATGCTGACGGTTTCCTAATTTTTTTCTCATTTTGTGATGTGACAAGCTTAAATGCAGGATTTTGATTCATTCATTTCATTTTAACTTGCAGTATATAAGCAAAACAAGTCATTAAGATATGCTTTAAAGAGGAGGCGATACCACTATAAACAAATAAATAAGTTTTATGAACGAGCTTTAATATATTTTATTTAAATATCAGGCATGATTTTTACACATTCACAATATTCATAGCAAATTTGTCCTGAGTAAAAATTATGAAGTGCTTTGTTTTGTTCTTTAAATTTTCATCCCAGAAAGGAAGAGTATTGTGGTCTGATACATGTCTAGCTGTTCCGTAGCTAATTTCTGCCTGTCTCCAGGGTGGAGCGTGTGTTTCCAGAAGCTCCACACTGTCCCTTACTGGGTTTGAACGCTCCCTCCTGCTTGAACAGCGGAGAGCATTGAGCCACCCCAGGCTCCACCCTGTCCCCAGGCCCCTGTCCTTACTGCTTCCTCCTGTCAGACGCCACCGCTGGCCCCTGTTGCTCAGGGCCCCAGAGGTCAGAGGAGGAGCTGCTGCGTCGGGCCCTCGCTCGCACTTTCGACAGCCGGGGAGAGTGTTGCTTGAGCCCAGACCCGGTGATGAGCAGCGAAGCAGTGGGGCCTGAGCAGGGTTGACACTTCAGGGGCACACTAGGCCACCAAGCTCTCCCTGTCCTTGTCACCAGGTGCAGGAAACTCCAAAGATCAGCGCTGGTGGTGAGGGTAGAAGCTGTCAAACGAAGGGACAAGCTCCACGGGACACATGGCCTCTGCGTCCAGGGGCAGAGAGAAAGAAAGATAGTGTATTGTAAGGTTCGTTCTTTCCGTAGCACTCTGATTTTGAGGCAGAAGTCCCCTTCCCGTGAGCTCTAACTCCGGCCTGTAGGGCCCTCTCTGACCTGGAGACGCCGGTGCACGGGTTGGTTTGCACGGTTGGCCGCGTTGGGTCTTTCCGTGTCACTCGCTTCCTGTTTGCCCCATTCTTACCACTTCTGTCCCTGGGAAACCCAGTCTGGGGTGCCGCCGCTTTGAGGCCTTTCTCATCTTCATTCGGCCAAAACTGAGTATTTGGCAATTAAGTACTTCTTAATTGAGAAATTAAATACTTAATTAGTAAATTGAGTAAAAATACTCAATTAAGTACTTAATTGGCAAGTTTCTTTGTTCAATTAATTGAACAACTTTTAAATACAAAAAGGAATTTTATTAAACACTCAAATAATTAATAAATATTAACATTTTTTCCACATTTACCTCAGCTATTTGTGTAATAAGCTCGGGGATGCGTTACCGACGTGGCCTTTCACGTGCCTCAGTCCCGTTCCCCTCCCAGAGGAGTCACTCCCGTGCGTGTGTCACGTGTGCTCATGAGTCTTGTTTTCATGCCACGGCACGCACACGTGTGCACACAGACGTGTGAAAGTGTCTGTAGACGTTGTAAATGCACACTGCAAGCACACATGTGCACACAGACGCGTGAAA
>NC_081563.1:1691459-1722323 GCF_022355385.1 Mustela nigripes
GTGTCTGGAGACGTTGTAAGCGCACACGGCACGCACACGTGTGCACACAGACGCGTGAACGTGTCTGGAGACGTTGTAAGCGCACACGGCACGCACACGTGTGCACACAGACGCGTGAACGTGTCTGGAGACGTTGTAAGCGCACACGGCACGCACACCTTTCTTCGCTTGCATTCTCCCACAGAACGTTGTCCGCTTCCGTCCACATCCTACAGAGGGACTCGTCGGAGGTTCCACTTCCGGGAGTGACATGCGTGACAGTCCTGAACAACTGTCCTTGGTCGCATCCCTGTGCACACATTCTTGCGCGTCTCTAAGGCACACGTTAAAAGTGCCACTACCTGGCTGCATGGCGTTTGTATTTTCAAATTTTTTTTTAAGATTTCATTTATTGCTTAGAGCGTGCGCACAAATAGGCGCGTGGCAGGAGGACAGGGGGAAGCAGGCTCTCCGCCGAGCAGGGAGCCCGACGTGGGGCTCGATCCCAGGACCCCGGGGCCATGACCTGAGCCGGAGGCAGCCGCTTAACCGCCTGGGCCCCCCAAGCGCCCTGTATTTTCAGTGTTACGAGAAGTAGCCAGATTGCTTTCCGAAGCAGCTGTGGTGATTCACACTCCCAACGCCACAGCCTTAAGAGGTCTTGTTCCCGCACCTGTGAATCCGTCATTACTGGCCAGGCTTCCGTCTGGTGGCTCTGAAGGTCTGACCTCACTCTTCAGCGTCATGCTCCTGCGTGAAATGCCTTTTGTACGCGGAAGCGGCCGCTGGGGCTTCCTCTGCAGGGCTCACTCCCAGGGCGGGTCTGTGTTCCCGTCGGTTGTCTTCTGCTGCCGGCCTGTCGCAGTTCCTCACATATTGCGAGTATTTAATCTTTTGCCTTTTGTGACTCTTGCGAACATCCTCTCCTGCTCCGGGAGTACTGTTTCCAGCGCTAGAAGATACTGTAATTTCGATGTACAAACGTCCGCAGCCTGTCACGTTTCGGAGTGTCCTCACCTTGCTTCCACGTGCTGCTGTGTCCGAAGTAGTGGGGAACCGGACCAGGCAGGCTGGAACAGGCGAAGCGCCCTCCACACAGCTTTCTGGAACATTCTCCTCTCTGAGCCCCTGTGCATGGTTGCTGTGACCATCCTGGGGACGTGGAAGTAGCTTTACGAGGCGGGTTAGTGGAAGAGAGAGTGTGTAGCAGCTCACGCGCCCAGGGCCCGGAGCCTCGGAGGGCCGAGGCGACGCAGAGCTCCCCGGGCTGTGTGTCAGGCGCTGTCACAGACCGTTCCTCGCGTGTTCCCCGAACGTTCCCTGACCCCCGGCTCCCTGCCGCCTCAGCTTTCTGTAATGGGAACAGACGGGGTGCGCATTCGGCTTCGTGAGCATTCCCACATGGGTCCGGCCTCCTTGACCCCGTAGACAGCCGCCCCACGACTCCCTCCACACGCCGGGAGCAGTCAGCCTCCTCTGGAAGCCCACTGCCACCCCATCTTTTGCGGCAGGGGTCGCAAGAGGAAATGGCAAGGGGGTTGTGGGCCCCAGCCTCTTGCCAAGATTAAGAATGTTTTTGTTTTTTGTCTTTAATGTTGACCACTGAGGAATGACTGGGAGTGATAGGGTTTAGCACACCTGTCCAGACCCTGCACACGGTTTCCCTTTGGAGAGTCGTTCTTTGTATGCTTGTAATCACCTTCTCTCTTTAATTTGCTTTTAATTAAATCATATTCAGTCTGTAATTGTTAATCCTGGAGCACACTGCTCTGCCCTCTGAAGGGCTTGTCTTCATGAGACTTGTAGGCGGGGGTTGTACCTACGGATGACGCAACGAGATCATTCATTGTGTCTCTTCACTAACGTCTTGTTCTGGTGTGGCGTGTCTGTGACAGTGGATGAACCAGGGTCAGCACGTGGTTGACAGCTGTTGATGGTTACGTTGGGGCTCGTGCTGTGTATCACTCGTGTTGTGTGTGCATCTGCACAAACACTGAAGTGTGCATCCCCGACGCGGGTGGGGTCTCCATCGTTTAGATCCGCGACTTGTCGGACAGTGAAATTGCCCAGCGTCCCAGCACCACCTTTTTAATCCGCTGTGTGGAATTCTCTCTCTTGTTCAAAAGAAAGAGCCGTGATGAAAGTGGGCGGGCAAAGCTTACACGGCGCTTTGGGTTTTCAAAGTGCTTCTCGACATTAAAGAGTTCACTCAACTTTCTCTGCGTCTGGAAGAAAACTTTGAAGCCAAAGGTGGGAAATAAAGTGTATTTTGATGCTGCTTAGTGTGGTGCTTAAGAAATGCAGAGGCAGGGTGTCTGGGTGGCTCAGTGGGTTAAAGCCTCTGCCTTCACTTGGGTCATGATCCCAGGGTCCTGGGATCCAGCCCCGCATCGGGCTCTCTGCTCAGCCGGGAGCCTGCTTCCCCCACCCCTGCCTGCCTGCCTCTCTGCCTGCTTGTGATCTCTGTCTGTCAAATAAGTAAATAACATCTTTAAAATAAATAAACACAGCAGCTCCTCTCATACAGAGTCTAGGTCTGTGTGCTGAGTGGGAATTCTTAGAGCTGCGTACGATGGTGTCCTATGAAATCGTATTTCGGGACTGAGTCCTGACAGGTGCCAAGTCAGACCGAAACTGCTGAGACAGACACTTGACTTGGGCGCTGCCCTCTTACCCTTCCTCACCTCCGCCCTCCTCCGGAAGTGAAGGTGGATCGTCACTGGTCTCTCGTCCTCTGCTTCTCTCCGGAGTCACGTGGTTCACATTTCTGGTTCCCAGTCCACATCTGAAAGCTCTTCTCCAGCGCGTCACCATACGTGATGGCTCAGAACTGATTGCTCAGCGTGCTTCAAACGTCTCGTTTTGTTTTCTGTGACAAAATTAGTTCACCTCTTGGAGTTCACCTCTTTTGCTCAGGTCACATTTCCAGTTTTTGCCAGAGCTCTTGGGCATTTATCATTCGATGCCTATTTTCCTCACTCTGAGCAAGCTGGTTATTAATTTTACTTCTTTTCACAGGCTCTTCATTTTAATAAACTTTGGCATTTCCAGTCTTTTCCTAGAAGAAATCCTTATAGACATGGAAGTGTTCCATTTGGGGTTCCATTGCTATCATTAGAACACCCCTGACCCGGGGCACCTGGGTGGCTCAGTGGGTAGAGCTTCTGCTTTCAGCTCAGGTCATGATCTCAGGGTCCTGGGATCGAGCCCCACATTGGGCTCTCTGCTCAGCGGGGAGCCTGCTTTCCCTCTCTCTCTGCCTGCATCTCTGCCTACTTGTGATCTCTGTCTGTCAAATAAATAAATAAAATTTTTAAAAAAGATTGTTTAAAAAAAAGATCACCCCTGAGCCTGTCTCACTCAAGAACGGCTGCAGTGACAGACCGGGTCACACACAGCCCTCCCAGACTCCCGTGGAGGCGGCATGTCGGTGGCTTGTGCACCAGAACGGCCCTGGATTTCCCGTTTACCTAATAAATCACCGGGAAACTTCAGGAGATGCTCCGTTTGCTTGTGGGACTTTGTAATTTAAAATGCAGAGCCAGGGGCACCTGAGTAGCTCAGTCAGTGAAGCGTCTGCCTTCGGCTTGGGTCATGATCTCAAGGTCCTGAGATCAAGTCCCCTGTCAGGGTCCCTGCTCGGTGAGGGGGGTGCGTCTCCTTATGCCCCTCCCCCTGCTGATGTGCCTCTGAGCTGGCTCTCTTTCAAGTAAATAAATAATCTTTTAACACAATGCAGCATTGAAGGTGCGGGCAGTTTTGTTGAGGACTGTTCTTACAGTGAAGGCGGGGACACCACGTTCTTTGTCAGCCAGAGCCATCCAGCGCCCCGTGTCCCAATAACTGGGCAGTGAAAGAAGAGACGCCAGCGGTGCGGCTCCTCCTCAGGCTGTCGGAGAATCGAGAACAAGGCAAGACCAGCAGAGCCAAGGGAGATGTCCGGGGAAACGCGTGCAGTGCCGTAATGCCCGGGCAGAGTCCTCCGATTGTGTGCTGTTAGTGCAGGCCAGAGGGCCCGTGCGTCCCCTGTAGGTGCTCTGCTGGGCGTCTGCACAGCTGGGCCTCACGGCAGGGTGGCCCCGTCCCAGAAGCCCTGCCCTGTCCCGAGGACGCCCATCTGCCCAGCACACGGCAGAGTTGTGCTACTGAAGGAAGGGGCACCCCCTGCACAGAGAAGCTAAGTGTCTCCACTTGTCTGAGTCTGTTCTCTGCCCAGCATGAGGCCTGCTTCATTTCTGAGTCCTCTCTGCCTCTGTGCTTCGCAGTGTGGGCTCGCTGCATGGCAAAGGACCCTCGGAAATGAATTTGATAGGAGTATTTTCATTTAATGTTTCCTAAATGATTAATGAGAATGCTTCCAGCAGCCTGGAGTTAGGGCGTGACTATACTTGGGAATCTTCTAGAAAAACAGATCCACTGGGAATGATTTGTCCTCATAGATACTGACTAGCCCTGTATTTCAAGGCACGCTGTCCCTGCAGGAGAGAGGCCTCGGGCTCGTGGGAAAAGCGTGCACATTTCAGCACTCAGCACCCCTCAGCCTTGAGGGTTTCACGGAGTCCCAGCGTCAGACACCGGAGGTGGGGTCTGGCCGGACTAAGGCAACCAGGTAAAGGTGCTTTGATGTGCTTTTCCTTAAAAGTCCAAACACCCAGATTCGTGTCACCGGGAGCCACGTTGAGTGCGACCTGCGGCCACCCCGCCCGAGGCTCTCTGCCGACAGTGTGGTGCCCATGCTGCGAGGGGCACAGGACTGGCAGGTGCACACGAGCAGGGACAGAGAGGTCCGCAGGCCGCGCCCAGAGGGCGCAGTACTGCCAGCCCGAGTGGACAGCAGTGCCCTCTCTGCCCCAGAACCCCAGGCACATCCTGTCTGCACGGGAGAAGCGGGGGACAGAGGCCTCATGGCGGCAGGGGATCCGGGACTCCGCCGAGTTGTTCCCTCTCACTGTTACATCAGGGCAAGGGAGCACGTGTTAGTAGTTCTAAAATAACATGCTGTGTTTTTTCTTAACATAAAAGAATTTTTGCTTCACTAGTATTAGTTTTGTGATTTTATGTGTGTCCCCACATTCAAGGAAGACGTGGGTGAATTCTGTCTTACCCCCCCGCCACGAGAAAGCCGCTGTGAGAGCTGCTGTGCAGATGCAGGACCGAAGGGAGCCGAGAAACCCTACATCGGGGGCAGGAGTGTGGGTCGCCTCTTCCCCGGGCCGGCTCTGCGCACAGGGGCCACCGCGCGGACGTGCCCAGCAGGGCTCACATGCACTCACGGTTCTGCACTCTCCCATCTCCTCGCCCCGGTCCACCTCTGAACACCTTGTATTTGTCCTAGAAAGAGCAGCCAATAGCGGGGAAACATCATGTAGCTAAGGAGGGAGACTTGCACCATGCGGTGTGTGATGGATATTGTGATGCTGACGGCCAGTCGGGGCTGGGCGTGTGCAGGCACGTCCAGGCAGGTGCAGATGGCAGCTGGGTGGCCCTGGGGCTGGGACGCTTTAAACTCACGTCAGGGAGGTCGTGGGTTGGAGCAGGGCTTTTTCAGTGTTCCTGCGCGCTCAGGGCCCCCGGAGCCTAGGCAGAGACAGGGTCTCACAAGGTAGGTCCCCACAGAGCCCCAGTCAGCAGTTGGGGGAAGGACCATGCTGAGAAGTGGGGTTCCGTGCATTTCCCCATATTCCATAGGGGTTCCCTTAGCTTTGAGTTCCCTCGGGTGTCTGATTGCTTTCCGAAATCTGTTGATATCTTCCTCTACCTGCCTGCGTATCTTTAATTTTAATTTACTTTTCGTCTCCTTCAGCTAAAAGTAAATATTTCATTTGAAGCCGTGAACTTTGCAGCTTCTCATATACCATAAAGAAAATTTTTTTATACAAAAACATTTTTATAACATTCATCAAACTGCAGACCACTTTTCTTTGGTTTAACTATGAGCAGACTGCTTGCTTCACCAGTGGCACTCCACAAGTTCATGTACAAAGTAGCCAGTACTTAGAAAGTATTTTCCGTAAAATTCAATCTATACCTAGTTAGGCACTTAGGTCAGCTCACAAAGGTCTCTTTAACCATTAAATGTATCTTGAATAGAGAACTAATATCACTCCTTCAATTATAACTGGCTACCATATTTAGTATTTCTTTTTTTTTTTAAGATTTTATTTATTTTTGTATTTGATAGAGAGAGGTCACAAGTAGGCAGGGGGCTTTGGCTGTGATTGCTTTGGTTCTGCAGATGAAGCTGTGAGATGGACACCTCGGCACTGCGGAGTCTTCCTGTCTGTTCCGGGAGCACTTTCCCGTCATTCACTTCTTCTCGGCCTTCTCTCGCCAGAGCCTTCTGATTTGCCTCATAAACACTTTGTGCATGTATTGCCAGATTTATATCTTCCTATTTTATTTATGTTGGGGTTAACATAAATAGTACTGTTTGGGGATTTTGTTTTGTTTTGTTTTGTTTTTGTTTTGAAGTATTTCTTTCTCTTTTTTTTTTTTTAAGATTTTATTTATTTATTTGAGAGAGAGTGCGCCAGCGGGGAGGAGAAGCAGAGGAAGAGGGAAAAGCAGGCTCCCCGCTGGGGAGGGAGCCTGACGCGTGGCTGGATCCCAGGACCCCGAGACCATGACCTTCAGTGGCTGAGCCACCCAGGCACCCCAATGCTCTTGTGCTTTTTATTTCAAATTTCAGTTATTCATTGCTGGTGTAAGTCAGACCAGTTGACTTACAGATTAACCTTGTATCTGTTCCTTTACTTGCTTATTTCTTGAGGAAGGTTGTTTTTGTTTTCGTTTTTGTTTTTTATCAGTTCTTTGGGATTTTCCCTGTAGATGATGTTACAATCTGCAAAAACAGTTTTATTTCTTCTTTCTAACCTATACACCTTTTTCCCTTTTTTTTTTTTTTTTTTTTTTTTTTGGTCTTATTGTATTAATTGGGACTTCTAGTATCATGTGCAGTAGGAGTGGTAAAAAGAGGACATCCTTTCCGTGTTCAGGATCTTAGGGGGAAAACATTTAGTTTCTCATCGCTAAGGCTGTTGTTAGCTATAGGTTTCTGTAGATGTCCCTTATCAAGTGGAGGAAGTTCTCCGTTCCTTTGCTGAGAGTTTTTATCACGACGCATTTGGTCAGATGTGGTTTTCGCATCTGTTGGTACACCATGGGCCTTTTCTTGTTTAGCCTCTTTGATGTGGTGGGGTACAATGATTTTTGAGTGTTGGACCAGGCTTTCGTAGCTGGAATAAATCCCACTTGGTCATGGTATATAATTCTTTTTATGCACCTTTGGGTTTAATTTGCTAATTTTTTGTTGGATTCTGTTTAATTGGATTTGATCTGCTGATTGTTGATGATATCTGTATCTGCATTCCTGAGCCGTACTGGTCTGTAGTTTTCTTTTCCTGTGATGTCATTGTCTAGTTTGGGTATTAACGTTCTGCTAGCCTCATAGAATAGATGAGGCAGTGTCCCCTCTGCATCTATTTCCTGGAACAGAGTGGAGAGAATTGGTATCATTTCTTCCCTAAATGGTTGGTGAAGTTCACCAGTGAAACCATCTGGGCCTGGTGCTTTCTGTTTTGAAAGGTTATTATTTCTTGGTTTAATTTTTAAGTAGATAATTGGCCTATTCAGATTATCTCTTCCTTTTTGTGTGATTATTATTAAATTGTATCTTTGAGGGAATTAGTCCGTTTTATCTAGGTTACAAAATTTGTGGTCATGGAGTTCCTCATGGTATTCCTTTATTATCTTTTTAATGTCCATGTAATCAGTAGTGATGACCTCTCTTATATTTCTGATATTAGTAATTCATGTCCTCTCTTTCATTTCTTTGTTAGCCTGGCTAGAGGCTTATCAGTTTTAGTAATTTTATCAAAAAAACAACTTTGAGTTTTATTGATTTTCTCTGTTGATTTCGTGTTTTCAGTGCCATTGAAATGTGCTCTAATTTTTATTTTCTTTTTCTTCTATATTGCATGCCTCTCTCTAGTATTCTAAGGTGGAACATGCGGATTTTGAGATTTTCTTTCATTTAATGCTGTAAAATGCCCTCCTAGCACTGCTTTTGCAGCATCTCACAAATTTTGATAAGTTGTACTTTAACTCTCATTTAGCTCCAAATGACTTTGCATGTCCTTTTAACCGCAGACACGTCCTCGGGTGCGAGGGCACTCGTGGTGGGCACAGCTCGTGCTTCTGCCGCCTCGTCTTGTATTCAGCTCATTTACAAACCGGTTTGGGAACGTGCAGTCGAAGGTTGTGTCTGTGCTTATCCTACAGAACTTACAGAGTTCTAGAGGTATTCTCTGTCTGCAGGTGAATTCTGACCCACGCGGGAATGATTATCACCTGCTCTTGACTTCATACGAAGGGTTGGAAATGACGCCATGAATGCGTGGCCCCCCAGGGTAGCGCAGTCCTGTAGTGAGTGATGCTCACGGTCAAGATGCTTCTTCCCAGGAACCGGAGACAGCTCATTTCAGAATGGAAATTCAGTCATTCATCCTCTTCAGACATAGGAATTATGTAGTGCTCTAGTGTTTTAAAAAAATTTTTTTTTAAATTCAGTAACTGTCATCTTTCTTTTGTCTGGACTTACAATCGCCGCAGAAGCTGCAGTTTGCGGAGTTCCTTGTTTCTGACTTCCCTGTAGGTCTTCCTTCCGTCTTCGTTAAACGCTACCGAGTGTCCCGGCATGTCCAGGAAGGGGCAGCTCGTGGTGTGGCTCGCGGTGCACTCGCCCTGGCGATTAGCGGTCCGGCGGGCGTGCAGAGGACGGCGAGGCTGAGTCGCCGGCAGGTGTCCTGTAGCTTGTTTGCTGACCGTCTCCAGACTGTACTTCGCACGCAGACATTTCCCTCTAGTCTGCTGGAAGAGCCTCCTCTGACTCTGCAGGGTCGCCCCGTGTTGCCCCCTGCACGTCCATTATCTCCTGTGTGAGCAGCGCAGGCTGTTGGTTATTTAATGGTTTTATGTACTTCGTGTACAGACCGTATGTCAGATTCCAGTCCTGGGAGAAGAGATATGGCATCAATAAAGACATCCCCTCATCCTGGGAGACGTAGCCACAACCAGACACCATCTCAGGTCACTTCGGGGGCAGCCCTTCTTCGGAGAGCTGCCCTGTCCCCCCGCAGCTCGCTCGCCGACGGTCCCCGGGGGCCGGGCCTGGGGGCGGAGTTTTCATGTGCAGCTCCCTTGCCTGCTGTCGGGCACCTGTGACAGAGCCTTTGCCCAGAGCCACACACACACGCGGGCACGCACACACGTGTACACGCACTCACACGTCACCGAGTCAGGCTAAGCTCCAGCCTCGACCTGGGCCCGAGACTCCCCTTCACTCGCATTCCTTGCCTCATCCTCACGTGCTCGCAGAGCATCCTTTCGGGGTCTCCTTCTAGGGACGCCAGCCTAAGTCAGCAGCCTCCCGCTTGAGCTTGTCATACCAAAAACGCATTTCAGAAATCCTTGAGTGTTTTGCGGCTTCTTTTACTGGAGGAGGAGGCAGCCCCTAGTTAAAGCACAGCTTCGGCAACAGTAGGGACCTCCGCCTTTCTCCTCTGGCCGTTGTCTAGAACGTACGTCTACACGGCTTTACTGAGAAAACCGGCAGGTATTTTATCACTGGCATCGTTAGATATTTTACCAAGAAATGCAGGGATTGTGTCGGCCCGTCTGCGGGGACATTGGCTGTTCCCTCCTTGAAGTGTGTGAGGTATGGAAGCGTGCAGAAGGACCGCGGACTGACTCAACTCTGATTCTGATTCCAGGCTCCATGGTCCCCTTCTCCATGCGGATCCTGCACGCGGAGCTTCAGCAGTACCTGGGGAATCCGCAGGAGACCCTGGACAGGCTCCACAGAGTGAAGGCCGTCTGCAGCAAGGTAGCGATGGCTCCGTGGCCGGCTGCTTTGTCCCCCTCCCCCCCGACGGAGAGTGCGCACCGCATCCCTTCCTGCTCAGCCCCTCCCGACGACTGCCGTCGCCGCTGCCCCAGAAAGGGGGCCCCAGTGCACCCTGACCCGTACGCTTTGTTCTCGCTGAAATCGCTTTAGGGGACAGTGAGTGTTTTTTGGCAACACTTGGGGCCCGAGATCCTTGTTCCTTAGTTGTTGCTGTTGTGGAGGGACGATGGCCACACAGTATTGCGTCTGTCTCGGGGGTACCACGCAGGGACTCAGCGGCTGTGGACATTAGGGAATCCTCGCCGTGGAACGCTGTGACGGTGACGCTGGCTGTTGTCTGTGCTGTCCGTTAGCTGCCTGTGTCTTAGTTACTGTCCACCTGAGGGTTTACCCCTCTTGGTCCGCGTCACCTGTTCTGGTCTTCCCCTCCCTCTGGCAACTGTCAGTTTGTTCTCTGCGTCTGAGTCTGCTTCTGTTTTGTTCGTTTTGTTTTTTAGATTTCACATGTGGGTGACGGCATAGTGTTTCTTTGACTTCTTTCACTCGGATGCCCGTCCGTAGAGCCACCCATGCCGCAGACGGCAAGCTTTCACTCCCCGACGGCTGAGTAGTACTCTATCGTGTGTCCGCGCCGCACCGTTTTTACCTGCTCGTCCGCCGACCGACATGCAGGTGGCTGCCACGCGTGGACTGTTAGCATACACGGTCTTGTAGTGAACACAGAGGGGCACACGTCTTTTTGAATTCACGGTTTCATTTTCCTCAGATAAGTGCCCAAAAGCAAGCTTGCTGGATCGTACACTAACTCTGTTTTTAATTTTTTGAAGAACCTCCATGTTGTTTTCCAGAGCGGCTGCACCCGCTTGCGCTCCTCCGGCGACGCACACGGTGCCGCTTTCTTCACGCCCTCCCGACCCTTGTTTTTTCTCGCCTTTGATACCGGCCGTTCTGAGAGGTGTGAGGTAACACCGCGTTGTGGTGTTGGCGTGCATTTCCACGACGGTGAGGGACGCGGCGCCTCTTTCCATGTGCCCGTTGGCCGTCCCCTTCTTTAGAAAACTGGTCTGTTCGGGCCCTCTACCTGGTTGAGTTTTTTTTACATTGACTTTTCTGAGCTCTTTATATATTTTGGATATCAGAGGCATCATTTGCAAATACCTTCTCCTGTTCAGTAGGTTACCTATTCAGGTTTTGCTGATTTCCTTCGCTTTGCAAAAGCATTTTAGTTTGATATAGTCCCATTTGTTTATTTTGGGGTTTTTTTTTTTGTTCTTGCCTAAGGAGACAGATCCCCAAAAATATCACTAGTACTAGCTTCCTGCCTATGTTTTATTCTAGAAGTTTTATGGTTTCAGTTTTTACATGGAAGTCTCTATCCATTTTGAATTCATTTCTCTGTCTGGTCTAAGAAGGTAGTCTGGTTTCATTCTTCCACATGTGGCTGTCCGGTTTTCCTGACCGTGATCGGAAAGACTGTCTCTTCCCCGTTGCGTATGCTTGTGGCCTTTGTCGCAGATAAAGTAACCGTAGAAGGACGGCTTGCGTCCTCAGCTCTGTCCGACCGCATTGCTCTGTGTGTCTCTTCTTGTGCCGGGACCAGACCGTTGGGGCTATTAAGCTTCTCGTGTAAGAAACCAGGGACTGTGATTCCTCCAGCTTTGTTCTCTTTCTCAAGACTGCTTTGGCTGGGGGTCTTCTCTGTTTCCGTATGAATTATAAGTCGCTTATTCTAGCTCTGTGAGAAGTGCCATCGGTGTTTCGGTGGGAATTGCGTCGATCCGTTGGGGATTTCGACAGGACTCTTCTGGGCCTCAGCATAGAGTCTCTCCGATTCTCGCACCATCGCCGGTTCCTTTCGTCGCTGTCTCCCAGCTCCCTGAGTGCAGGGCTTTCACCTTCGCAGCTAAAATTATTCGTGGGTATTTTATTCTCTTTTATGTAGTTGTGAATGGGGTTATTTTTTTAATTTCTCTTTCTGATAATTTGTTATTCTTGCATACAAATGCAGCACATTTCCACATACTGATTTTGTATCCTGTAAGTTTAATGACTTCATTTATTGGGTCTAATAGTTTCCAGGTGATGCTTTAGGGTTTCCTGTGTGCGGGATCGTGTCATCTGTGAATAGTGGCAGCTTTAGTTCTTTCCGATTTGGAGGCCTGTCATTTCTTGTCTGATTGCTGCAGCAGGGACTTCCAATAATAGGTTGAGTGAAAATGGCTAGAGCGGGCAGCCTTGGCTTTCTCCTCGTCTCAGAGGGAACGCTCTCAGTACGTGACCACCGAGCATGTTAGCTCTGGACTTGTCGCACGTGGCCGTCCTCCTGTTGAGGTCACTCCTTCTGTACCCACTTCGTTGAGAGTCTTTATCGTAAACGGACGTTGTGTCACATGCTGCTTCTGCATCTGTGGGGACATCGCGGGTCCTCCTTCGTGCGCGTGGCCTGTCGCGTTGACGGACTCGGGGTATTGCACCCCCGGACTGCGTCCCACTTGCTCACAGCGTGTGACCCTCTCACTGTATAGTTGAATTCCGTTTGCTCGTACTTTGTTGGGGACTTTGGTATCTGTGTTCATCAGAGATGTTGGCCTGAGACTTTCTTTTTTGTTTTTCTCCTTCCGTGGTGTCTTTGTCTGATTTGGGTATCAGGGTAATTCTGGCCTCGTAGAATGAGCTTAGAAGTGTTCCTTCCTCTTCAGTTTTATGGAATCGTTGGAGAAAGATATGTGCTCTTTTTAAAACGTTTGGTGGGATGCACCTGTGAAGCCGTCTGATCCTAGACTTGCGTGTGTTGGGAGTTGCTTGATTACCGATTCAGTTTCATTACTGGTAATTGGTCTGTTCGGATCTGCTGTTTCTTGCCAATGCAGTCTTGGAGGAGTGTATGTTTCTAGGAATTTATCCATTTCACCTAGCTTGTCCAGTCTGCTGGCATGTGATTCTTCTTTAGTGTTACCGGTCGATCAGAAGCTGGGATGTACTCTCCTGTGTAAGCATCACGTGCCCTTGAGTGTGGCGGACCATCCACGAGTCCTGCAGATGCTGCGGGCCCCTGCCTTGTGCCTCACAGGGACACTGGCACAGTCTTTAACAAGATAATGGTTTAAAACGTTCCGGAATCAAAGCAAATTATATTGTATAACGACAGTTGTCATTCATAATACTGGCTCCAAAGGCTGATGAGATTCAGAAGTGCTTTCTGAATTGTTCTTGGTTGGGAAGTAACAATTATGTAGAAAGCACCAAGCGACATCAACAGAAGATCAGATCATTCCCTCTAGTGTGATTAGGAGGAGATGCCGGATTTTGAGTCTCTCCATCGCCAGATAATCCCCCTGGGTGAGCTTCCTCTCCTGCTGGGCGGCCCCGTGGCTCCCCTACAGGTGCCCCTTCCCTTCGCCCGCTGGCCCCATACACAGGGAGGCTGGTTCCGACTGGATATGCCCCCCAGGCACTCTGGAGCCCGAAGAGGTTTGTCTTTTCCCTTTCTCTTTTTTTGGAAGACTATACTTTTTTTTTTAAGTTTGTTTATGTAACGTGTATTGTATTACCATTTGCAGAGAGGTAGGAGAGTTCCGTGATTCATCAGCCGCATACAACACTGTTGCGTGTGTGACGTATGATGTCACTCACACGTGGGGTTTAAGAGAGGTTTGTGTCTGACCCAGCTGTGCGTCAGGATGTTTCTGACTGGGCTCGTTCACCTGGCAGGTCTGTCTGGGCACCTGCTGTGCATGGCAGGGGGAGCGGGGTGGAGACCGTACACCTGTGTCCTCTGCAAGCGTCCTGGGCAAGTGCTTGTCTTACCCCACCGTGTTCTGTTCAGGCCTCTCGTCAGTACATCCTGGTCATGCAGAATTACCTGGCAGGAGGTCTGTGTTCAAGCCAGAGTTCATTTACTCAAGACGGACAAAATCTGAAAATAGGAGAAGCCAGCACAGCACTCTTGGGACAGCGTGGCCTTGGTGGGTTCAGGTTAGTTCTGTGGCTGGATCACTTGTGCACAGGTCTGCTCTTGGCGCGGCCCGTGGTCCTTGGCCTTCCCCTCGCAGACGAGAGGTTAGAGATCAGGCCCCCGGACTCGGAGGTCCCATCCAACACTAGCAGGCTGGTTTTCTGAGTCCATCACAGCCAGTGGGAAACCCAAGGAAAGATTTAAACCAGAGGCTGTTGGCCAGCACGGTTCCCGGCATGCTCTGTGCTCCTTCCTGGGTCTCTCAGCCTCCCCCTGCCCCCGGCTGTGCCAGAGGTCAAACACCCGTGGTGACCACGCTGGTCATGGGGTCGCCATCAACAGGCGAGCTGCGGTCACACCGGAACAGCTGCTGTGCCTTGTGTCACACCCTCGTCACCTCCATTACTGCTCCCAGTGGCTCTTGAGGTCATGGCGTCCCCGTTGTGCAGCTGTGGAGACGGAGCCTCACGGACTGAGTCACCAGGCTGGGAAGGTGAACTGGCAGAGGAGCCTGGGCTGAAACAGGTCGCCTGGTTCCAGAAACCGGGTCCCTGCTCGTCCGTGGAGTCAAACTGCAGCCGCCTGCTCCCCGCACGTGTGCCGTGTTCCTGCCGCCTTGGGGTGGGGCCACTCCCGCTGCCCGCGCTCTGCCAGAGGTTGGTCCCCGTGGGTCTAGGGAACGGAGGGCTGTTCGCTCTTCGCCGGGGAGGAGACCAAACCACGACGTAGCGTCTCCTCGGGTGACAGTCTCCACCGGCCCCTCCCTCGGTTTTCCTTCCCCCGCCTGCAGCCCTGTCCCAGCCTCCTGCCTGCCCCGGGCCGGCGGCGCTGAGGTCTGGGGCACGGGCTCAGCACAGCCCTGGCGCACTCGGCTTGGCCCGGCAGTGTCCGGCGGTGGGCGTGGAGCCGGGCCACCCGCTCGGGTCTTCAGCACAGATGGGGACAGGCGGGAGGTCAGTGCCGGGACTGCGTGTGGCAGCCTCGGACCGATCAGGAGCCTTGACGCTGGTCTGAGGTGCTTTCCTCAAGGACGGTCTGCGAACCCGAGTCCTCGTTTCTGCGCAGAAAGCGGAGTCACTCGGTTCACATCCCCTGAAGAGCTCTCTGTCTTGTGTTTCTGGTGTTCGAGTGGTGTCTGTTGCTGGTCTTCAGGGTCGTTGTTGCGGGCCGGGGCTCTCACGTGAGATGCTTGGGGCAGGGTGAACGTGGACACCCAGGTGGTGCAGGGCTGCCACCCCTCGGGAAGGAGGCAGCTGGGGCACCTCAGGCTGCTGGAGCACGCTGCTGTCTGTGCCGGCAGTCGCTCTGAGCCGTGCCGTCCGGTCGTTGCCCGGAGCGCAGGCCCCTTCGTGGAGTCCCAAACGGGAAGAGACCGCCTCCTTCTGCAGCAGCCGCAGGGAGCAGCTGGGGCGGATGAGGAACCGCCACCACCCGTGGCTGCAGCCCAGGGGGCCGGCGTTCTCTGTGCAGGTCGGGGCTCCATCACCCACCTTGGGAGACAGCCCAGTTGGGGGTCTCCCCTTGATTCCACTCTGTGCCACCTTTACCACAGAAGGAGGGCACCGGACATGGGGTGTCCCAGAGACATGGGACCTGGGGCGTCCCGGAGACAGCGGACGTGGGGTGTCCCAGGACCGGCCAGGCCTGGGGTATCAAGGCTTGATGTGGTTTCCAGGTTATCTCGGCCATTACAGCTGTGACGTGGGAAATGATTCGTGACCCAAGACTAGCTGTGGAAGCCAGCCGCAGGGCGGTGGGCCGGTCTCGGACCTGAGTCCCAACCACTGCAGGGAAGCGCAGCTGCTTGTTAGCTGTGCGGGTACCAGGAACACGGGCCGTTTTGTTTTCTTTTCCCAGTCACACGTTGTGTTAGCATGTATTCGTTTTACAGTTAGTTGTTCTTTGTTGCCAAAAGCTACACGGGCCTGCGGGGCAACCGGAGGCGAAGGCAGGCCGGTGGTGCGGCCGGTGGCAGGAGGCGGCCCAGGGGTGGGTCTGGCTCCCAGTAAGCAGGGCAGCGTGTGGCTCTCTGTGGCGACCCGCCGTGGGACAGAGGAGGCCAGGCTTTCCCCAACGTGGAAGACTCCCCCGAGGCTGGTCCTAGGTTCCACATATCCTACTGGGGAGCCCAAGGTTAGGTCGTGGCGTGGGTCCTGCCGCAGCCCGGCTTCAGCAGCGCGCCCCTCGCCTCTGCCGTGAGGTCGGAAGTGTTTGGCTAAGTGTGACTACACCAGTGACCGCAGCAGACTCGATTTAAACGAGTCTGCCGTGCTCCCAGGGCGTGAAAAGTGGGGACTGCGGTCGGAGCAGCCGGTGCCTCCTTCCTGCGGGCCGGCCTCTGGCTGCCCTGCAGGCTACTCTGCCGTCAGCCCCAAGACACCTTCCCAGGCCGGTTGGGAAACAGCCAGAAGAACACGTGTCTGGCCCTGCTGGCCTGAGTAGATCCAGCCCGTAAATAATGATGCCAGAGTAGCTTGAGGTGTGGGCTGTCGCTGATACAGACCCAAGGCTGTGATTTTGAGCTCAGCTTTGTCCCTCCCACACCCCAGGTGAGCCTGGCAGCGGGCACTGTGTCAGAGAAGTGCTGGTTTAGAGAGCCCCCAGCGGAAGGAGTTGGTGGGGGAGACAGGTGTCTGCGTGCTCTGGAAAACTCTAGAAAAAATGCACTCGGCAGTGTCGATGCGGGTTATCTCTACTGATGGGTGCTAGTAAGGCAGAGAAGAGAGCTGTTTCTGGGAAGGGTTAATATCTTCTAAGAGTGGACCCGAGAACGGCCATTGTCAGCCCCACTGGCCAGCTTCTCGGGAGCGCTCGAGGAGGCTGGCCATCAGCATGCCAGCGACGTCTGGCCACTGCCAGGCCTCACCTGACCCGGACGGTTCCGCGGCCCCCTTTGCTGCTGCTCCAGCAGAGAGCAAATTGATTGCGGCTCAATCAGATAAGGTGGGAGTGATGGGCGGGTGGGGAGACGTATTTGAGAGATTGGAGACCGCTCCTGCGTGAGAGATTGGAGACCGCTCCTGCTTCCTGGCTCGAGGCGCGTCTCTGCCCTTTGCCGTAGATCCGCAGGCTCCCACTGTGCGTCCCCGGAGAGCACTCGCAGGAGGTGACAGGAGCGTCCTCGTTGGGGATCAGGCTGGGAGAAGCTCAGGCTCCTGGCCCCGTGCATGTTCAGAGTGTAGCTCACGGGAGCCCCCAGGTGTCCCTGTCATTGGGGTTTTGCAAGATTTGTCTTAACTCGTGGTGGAAATTTACACCCTCAGACGCGTCAGGTTGCATCCTTGCAAGTCTTAGGATGTGGGCTTGGGAATGTGGGCCGCGCCCTCGGCAGCTGCGACCTAGCATGAAATCTGATGCCCCAGAAGTGAACCAGGAGGCACGGAAGTTAGGGACCGGTACAGCCCGACTGGGGCGGCTAGCCCAGCAGGGAGCGGGCCTCGGTGGAATGAGGAGGTCTGGAATTCTGCGTTCCACACTTGGGTATCTTGGCGTTGTGTAGTCTCTCCTTCTGTGACCTGCATGGAAAGCAGAGAACGTTCTTTCAGGGTGTGAACTCCCGGAGGACAGTGTCTGTCCACAGCAGTGGTTGGGAGGGGCTAGAGTCAGGCAGGCGGGGAAGCTTTCCTGGCGGAGTTGATGCGTGAGAGCCCCGAGCTCCTCATCTGTAGATGTGGGGGGTCGGGGGGTCACCAGCTGCCTCAGGGCTGTGTGCAGTTTAGATCGGGGTGTAGACCAGCGACTTGGCGTGGTGCCTGGTCCATGAAGTGTTTAATATTTCTTGAGTGGCTTGAAGCAGCTCCAGGAAACCTCTTTTCACTTTGGAAAGCCTCTTCCAGAAGTTCCCCTAGGAGACTGTGGTGAGGATAGGTAGGTTTCGAGACTTTCTAGAGAAATCCAAGCCCCTGTACGGAAGACTTGCTCTCATTTTGGTCTTGACTCAAGTAGGTTGTTAATCTTTGAGTCCTTGAATTAGGACCAGCCACCAGCTGTCTGTACACTGGATGCTTCGTGCATGAAACCTGTTACCCAAAACTCCCCACTGTCCCCTGCAGCCCGTGACAGTCCACCAAAGGGAGAGGTACGAGGCTCCTTCCCCAGAGCTTTCCCTCAAACTGGCCCCCAGACCATCGGTCCCCAGAATGTTATCCGAAGCTCATTAAAAGTCCAGGGTTTGGGGTCATACCAAAGGCATACAAATCAGAACCTGAAGTTTAGAATACCAGATGCCAAGGTCACATGTGTGCTCCAGGGTCCGTGAACTTAGAGGATTTCTGGAGGAGTGTGAATGGCGTGCTGCTGTGGACCGGGCGGGTGCATCCTGCCTTGCTCGCTGTGGGGAGAGACCCAGGAGTACTTGTCAGTGTCTCACCTGGCCATGGGCCTCCATCATTTCGTCAAGGACAGGAAGTGGGACCTTACCATGGCTGTAGACTAGACAGCTGGGGCTTTGGGCTGGCGGTGTTTGTGTCCCTCCTCTTCGCAGGACTGACGTTCTGGAGGTGAGCACGTGAGGCCTGTGTGAAGTCTGCATGTTGGCATCAGGGGGCGGGGCTCCCGCTTCCTTCCCTGGGACATTTCTGTTGCTGCCCTGCAGCTGCCCACCCTTCGCCTGCCAGCTCTGCCCACACCTCCCTCCGCAGTCACTGCTCCAGCCCCCGGACTCCTGGTGCCCTGTGACTCAGCTCAGGCTGCAGATACGGTAGTCCTGGGGGTGGGTCCTCGGCCACCTGCGGAGAGGCCATGGCGCGAGGCCACCCCGTGACCTTGCTGTCACGGTGTCTGCGGCGTGCCTCTGGGTAGACAGCCGCTCCTCCCCCGCGCCCCACCCCGTGACCGGAGGATGCTGCGCCGCCTGTTTCTTCAGCCGTTCTGCGCCTTCGTCCGGTCCGGCCTCCGTTCCAGCCGAGACGCAAGGACTTCCTTTCCTGGTCAGATTGGCTGAAATATGTCATCTCGCCCTGTTTAGACCCTACTAGCTACCCTCTGTGGTTCCAGCTTTGAGCCCAGCGTGTCCAGAGTGAGCGAGGGGCTCCTGCAGGTGCCGACAGGCCCTGCTCACCCTCCCTGCCGTGTCCACGGGGCCCGGGCGTGAGAACGCCCAGAGCCTGTGGCTCACTGAGGGAGACGTTAACTGGCAAGGGATCCCATGCACGAAAGGATTTTTCCCGAAAGCCCGTGCCCTGAGGCAGGAAGGACCGCTCTGACCCAGCGTCTCTTCAGTCGGCACTTTCTTCCTCTCCCCCGAGAAGCCTTCGCTCTCCATGCTCTGTTTCCCTCGTCCTGCGCTCAAAAACACGTTCTCTACCCAGATTCCAGGGGCAACAGCCATTTTTTCTTTCCAAGAAAGGCCTAAACACAAAAGAAGAAACCCAAAGTTAGGACCCAAACCATGGACACCGTGGAAAGTGACAGTTGCTCTGAGAGTATTTGATACGTTTAAAAAGGCCACACCCGCCGCGGGTCCCTGGAGGAACAAGCCGGGTATTTTCACAGAAGTTAATAATCATCCTCATGTGTAACACGCTTGACGCCTTTCTTACAAAGAGAAAACATCTGCCCGGTGTCTGATGTCTCCGAGAGCTTTATGAGCGCCATAAACCCAGTCTCCAGCACCCGCCAGAGAGGCTTCCCCTCCGCTAGGCCTCCCTGGGGGGCGAATGGAGGTATTTAAAATGTGTCTGTGTGAAACAGCCCTTGACAAATTGGTTTTCATACAGGGAAGTCTGCTCCTCCTAGAATATATTATGACAAAGTCTAGAAGCAAATTCATTTTTTATGATTTTGTTGTTCTTACTTGGAATTACTGCAGATCCTTACAAATTTGGAGCAAGGCTTAGCTGAAGACGGGACCATGAGCAGCATCACACCGGAGAACAGACAAGGTCAGTAGCCAGACTTCTCATTAAATCATTATCGAGAGTTGTCAGAAGATTCAGCCCCGAAGGTTTTCTTGTGTCTCGTCCTTTTCCATGCATTACTCAGTAATGCCCTGGTCCCTGCATGAGTTCACTGCGTGTTCCCGAGTTGGGAAGCCAGGCACCGGGCCTGGCACTGTTGGTACATGAAGAGCAGACACAGGCGTGAGGGCTGCCCACAGGCAGCCTCATTGAGTACAGAAGACCCGCCTATACCCAGTAATCCAGAAACCAGTGTGGCTTCCATGCTGGGTAAGTGCTGGGAAGGAGGGGAGCTCAGGCCTTCCTGGAAGGGGTGCTCCTGGGAGGGTCTGCCTGCCAGAGCCACAGCCTTGGCAGGGGGAGTGTGAGGCCCTTTGGGCCTGCCGAGGAGAGGAGGAGATTTGCACACAGCCGAGGCCAGGCAGACAAACTCAGTCTTGTCACTGAGCACTGCCCTGCTGGGAGCCAGCTGCATGTTGAGATCCTGCCATGTCTTGAGAACAGTAAGGATGAACTAATTGTGCTTCAAAACCCAACTCAAATGGTGCCTCCCACGAAGCCCTTCCCCTACCCCTCCTTCCTCAGGGCCCGTCCTCCCTGTCCCCCCCCCAGCATCGGTGCCACTCTGTCGCACCTCCGGGGGCCCAACTTGGAGCGGGCTGTGCTGACCGCTGGCCGGCGTGCCTTATTCCGGCATGCCGTGGGCTTCCTCGGAAGCAGCTCCGGGAGGACCGGGGGGCCAGGAGCAGGCGAGATGGCCCGGGGAGGGGATCGGTCGGGGTGGAGGGCCGAGCTGGTGCCCCCGGGGCTGTGCTGACCCTAGCTGTGCCCGGGAGCACGGGAGGAGGAGGAACAGCGTGGGCCTGTGTTTGCCTTCGAGCCCGGCCGCCCCGGGCTACATTTCGGCTTTAAACACAGCGTCCTCTGAGAGATCGCAGGCGGCCAGGCGCGTAGGGCGGCGCGTGTGTGCACGTACACGGTGCACGTACACGGTGCACGTACACGATGCACGTACACGCCCTTCCCAGCAGGGTAGCTGCAGGTGAGTGAGCGAGGAGGGCGGTCGCTACCCTCCGACGGCCCGCTCTCGGGCATGTCTGCACGTGGCCACTTCTCCCCGCGGAGGGCCTGTTGCAGGGGTCAGCCGGGAGGTGCTAGATCCCAGAAAGCACTTCCAGGGTAACAAAGGGTCATCCTAAGCAGACTGCAGGGTGAATAGGGGAGAATTGGCGCTTGAAAGAAGCCTGGAGATAAGCCACGGTGCACTGAGACAGCCGTGTTTTGTGTTCATTAACAAAAGATACTGTTCAGAATGAAGGGAGTTAAGTGCGTAATTCTGGCACTTAGCTTTATGTGTTCTTAAGCAGTCCAAGAGGAAGCATAACTTCTAGAAGGTTGTCACCCCGCAGTGGGCCACCGGTCCCGGCAGCAGCGGGACGATCAGATTCAGAGTAAGGCAGGCCAAAGTAGAGTCGTGCAAGTATGCCCCCCGCCCTCGGCTGAACCGGCCGGCCAGTGTGCCCCCGCCCCCTGCCTCCCCACCCCCTCCCTGCTCCCAGTGCTGCCCAGCCCGCTCCCACCATGCTTCCCGTGTCCCCCCATCCCCCTCCTCTTGAGCCGGCTGTGCCCTCCTGTTCCCTCCCACCTTCCTCCTGGGCCCTGTGTGTGACCACAGGCCACCACTGGGCAGACACCCGTGAGGAGCCGGCTTCGGTTCTGCATCCTCCCCGCCCGCCGCCCTCCTCCCTCCCCTGCGAGAGTGCTCCTGACCTTTAAGCGGTACGTCTGTGCCCTTCCCACACCGATGCTCAGAGTCTGACGGCCGGACGAGAGTAGAGTTTTCCTCGGAAAGGTTCTGCAGTGGGGCCTGGAGAAGGCAGAGCTCGGGGTGCAGATGCTGGTGGGCCGTCCTCTGCCAGCCCCACAGCCCGGGCTCTTGCCGCCAGGCGGCGCCCCCTGGAGGTCACCCGGAGAGGTGTCCAGCGTCTGGGCAGTGACTGCAGCCGCCGGCAGGCCCATGTGTGTTCACTGTCCGTGAGCATGGCTTGGGTTGGGCTGCGTGGTCTCCTCTGCCCTGCGGCTGACCCACTCCCCTCCCGTTCTCCTTGCTGTGGCATTTCTGCACCTGTTCTCCTTCCTGAGCCAAGGGCACTGGCCCGACGCCCCGGGCTCAGCAGGGGACGTGCCTCCAACCTGTGCGCGCTCACCCCTCGCCTCTCTTGCAGCCTCCATCCAGCTGTGGGGGTCCCGCCTGGGCCGGGTGATGTGCTCCATGGCCAACTGCTTGCTGCTGATGAAGGTGCGTCGGGTCTGGGAGAGGGTGTCTCAGAAGCTGTGCGGGGCGCCGGGACCCTGTGAGGAAGGGCCCCGCGGGGAGCGGGAGGCGCTGCCGGAGCAGAGCGCTCAGTGGCACTCTGACTCTGACATTGGCTCACAGTGAAGGAGATCTCAGCGGACGCTGAGTTGACAGTGTCAAGTCGGATTGTTCAAACGTGGGTCTCGATGATTTAATGAAAATCATCATTCATCCTCCCGCCACCCCCCGGCCTCTGTGGTTTTCTCTGGATTCCATCCCAGAAAGGTCCCGGGGAAGAGCGGTGATTTCCCTTTTCCTGACCAGGCGGGCCTGTGGACGCCCATGGCCTCTGGAGCCGGGCTTGCCCACGACCCCTGTGTCTCAGGGACGTCCCCCCCCCCCCACCCCAAGGAGGCAGCCCACACGTCCAGGAGGCTGACGTCAGGAGCTGCTCCTTTGTTTCCTCCAGCCTGGTCTCCGGTGGGCCCCTGGCAGCTGAGAGCGGTGTCCTCAGCTCCTTCCTCCTCTTGGGACCTGGCTCAGCTGGGGCCCCACGTAGGGGGACAGGGAAGGCTGCCGCGGGAGTCGCTGAGTCCCAGACCCCTTATGAGCTATTATGAGACCGAGAGCCTGAGTCCCCCACAGGTCAGCCCAAGGTCATTCCTGAGCTTGATTTTCAGCAAAGCAGAGCAGGCGGCTCCTCGCGGGGGAGTCCCATGGTTGGCCCTGCTCTGACAGCCGCGTTACACATCTGTCCCTCACGGCCCTGTGTGTGAGGTCGTGCCCTGGGTGCGGCGTGGAGGGCTTGGCTGCGGGCGTGCGTTCCCAGCACAGCCCTGCGCCTGCTCGGTCAGGGAGAGGACGGGTGGTCTGGGCACGCCCCCGAGCAGCCTGCACTGGGCAGGTCGGGACTCCCATCCAGGTGGCCCTGTAGGGGTGGGACACAAGGGCACACAGCGACTCTGCCATGCCCTTCGTGTCCAGGAGCCCTGGGCCCTGGCTCTGACCTTGACGCCACGCCCCTCAGTGCAGGAGTGCAGAGCCTCCTCCCTGCTTGTGGGGGGGGGGGGGGGGGGGGGCCGGGGGGGGGCCCCGGGGCGGGGGCCCCCCCCGGGGCCCCCCCCCCCGCGGGGGGGGGGCGGGGGGCCCCCCCCCGGGTTGGGGGGGGGGGGGGGTTCGGACAAGGTGGCGGCCCTTGTGGTGACATCCGTCATGGTCTTGCCCCAGACGTGTGTGTGGGCAGGAGGGAGCATCTTCTCTCCCACCTGCAGCCTTGGCAATGAGCAGGTCCCTCCCTAGAGCCTGGCCCTGTCCCCTCTGCCCCGGCACACGGGCCATTCTCCCCGGCTCTGGAACCCCATGCCCCAGCCTCCCTCCTTGGGGCCGCAGCAGCCGCACGGGAGCCCTAGCAGCTTGGGCAGAGGAAGAGCCGCCCGCACAGTCACGGGGCTGACGTTTCCTTCGTCGGGGGCTGACACTGCCCAGGAGGGACGCTAGGTGTTCCACCGGCAGACTTGTATTCGCATCGCGAAGACACAGTAGTAGACGATGACGGGATAAAGTGCCTGTGCCACCCGCCCAGCGACGGTGAGACGCGAGCGGGCCCCATGTGACTTTGCTGCCTGCTTTGCCGGGACCCGAGACAGCCTGCTCTGGTTTCAGAAATACTTCATGAGGAATGCCATTGAATTGGAATTTCCCACACATCTGATGAGTTAAAAAGAGGGAACTCCATGCCGTGGAGGCCTGAGCCAGCACGCGTGCCCCTTCTCTGGCCACGTGGGGAGCACGTGTGCGGCTCAGGGCGACTCATGTGGCTCATGCTTGGCCGACAGCATGTTATGTCATCAGCCACCCAATTATGGTCAGTAACGTTTCTTTACAGCGAAACAAATGCTATTTGATGATGGGAAATCAGCTCGTACATTACAGCCCCGAATACCCGTGGGACGTGCCGTCGGGCTCTGGGACCGGACTGCCGTGGCCAGGGAGACTGGCCCAGTCCCACGCTATAAATCACACTCCCTCTCCTTGGACCCGTGGTGGGCCTTGGGTGCCACGCGGCAGGAGCCACACTGGCCAAGCACACGGGCAGAGCGCCTGCTGCCTCGGGGGGCCGCCGAGACCCCCTACTGGCCCCACGTAGGCTCCAGCCAAGGGGCCACGCGGCCACGTCAGCTGGCTTCAGCCCCCTTCGGATGTCCACGCAAACCCTCTCGGGCCTCCAAAGCAGCAGCTGCCGAAGCAAGAGGCTGAGTGCTGAGCTGATGAAGCAGGCCCGTCCTGTCAGCAGGTCCCTTGTGGCCTTTCCAGCCTGGGTGCGCCGTCCGCCACAGGCTGGACGCTCCCGGAAGAGCTCACTTGAGCCATTTTCCATTTAAGAGGCTGTGTTCCCTCCTCTTCCAATAAATAAACCGTCTCAGGCAATGATAATCCCTTAGGGAAGCTCCGTGACCAGCTCCCGCTGGGCTTTATTTGGTAATGGGCTCCGTAAAACATGGCCAAGCCCATCCGGAGGCCACAGCCACTCCTAGCCCGTGTCCCCCATGGGCTGCTGGCACCCTTAGCGCCGCCGCCGCCACCTGGGGTCTGACGGGCCAGCCTCCCCAGCCTTCCCACGCGCGTCTCATGTCTGTGCACCTAGGGTGGTGTTTTCACAGGTCCGCAGCACAACAACCCCATCAGAGATCGGCGCCTGGTTCACTAACCGTCCTCTCGGACCAGTCGTCTCCTGAAGCACTGGCTCCTGGCCGGAAGCGCCAAGGCAGAGCTGTGAGGCCGTGGTGCTGGCTTCCGTGGACTTGCACTTCCGTGGAAGTGGGCGGGCCACCGCGTCCACAGGCCGGCATGTGTCAGTGACACTCTAGCGCTACCAGGAACGTCAGACCTGCCTTCGGTTCTCGCTGAAGCGGCAGCAAGGGGCCTCTGTTGAATTATAGGACGCGACTGCCCCTGGAGCCCGCGGGGGCATCCCGTGCACTCTGCTGGGGCCCTACACCAGCCGCCAAGCGGGGCCTCAGCACACACTTGCACACCCACTCCCACACTTACACTCACAGCTGTGTACACATTTCACTCATGCTCGTGCACACATTCATGTATCCACTTGGTTTCTCATCCTCAGGCTTGCACGCACACACTTGGTCGTGCTTGTACATACGCCCATGTACGTGCTTGCTCTCTTACACTTGTGCTTGCACTCACGGTTGTGCATAAGCCACACATCTCACTCACTGGCACAGTCATGCACGTGTGCACGATACACAACCCTCAAACTGCACAGCCCCGCTGTGGGCGGCTGTGACAGTTAGCAGAACGCCAGGGGGAAGGACAGGCGGGTGCTCTCAGGGTCCTTGTGAATCATTTGAATAAGACTTGTCTTAATGAGCGTCACTGGAAGGTTCCAGAATGGAGAGAGTTTTTTCATTCTTCTCTGAAACTGGGATTTTACTGGTCACCTGTCTGTTTGTAGACCACTCCAGTGAGCACATGGGTAGCTTGGCTCTGCCTGCAAATGTGGAGGAATAAAGCACTTGTGGGGGTGACCGCGCATCTGCTGCCGCATGGCTCGTGGCCACGTGCTGGGACTCCAAAGAACACAGCAGCCGTGCTGGGCCTGCTCTATGTAAATGTTCATGATCGCTGCTATTCCGAAGAGCCGGGGTTTGGGGGAGCCCGAGACGAGCCAAGGGCCACGAGGAGACCTTGACGCCCGAGAGAGATGACGGGTTCCACCTCTTTCTTGTGGATAAACAGGCTTTTTCTGACTCAGCATCTACCGGGACCCCCCGCAGACCAGCACTTGGGGGGCACCCGGGGAAGCACAGAGACGGCCGGGCCGGCCCGCTCCCCCATGGCGGTGTGGAAGCACTCCGACGACCGAGAGAGGCTGGCGAAGGCCGCTGGTAGCACGCACGACCCGGCTCGGTGGCCAGCGGGGTCATGCACCCAGCTCTGGCATGGCCGGACTCGTGGTCACCACCTCCCAGCGCGGCAGGGGGCGCCCCACAGAGGACTTGAGGCCGGCCCCTGGCTGTGGTGTTTGGTGCAGGGTGTCGTGTGTGTGTGAGGACTTTCCCTCCATTTCTCGCGTAGGAAACCTTAAGAGATGCTGTTCATAAATTCGCTCTAGGGATTTGGCAGAGAGAAATAGGATGAAAGTCACCCGTTCATTGGTGGTTTTGTCAGGAAAGAGAGACTGTGCGGCGAATTCCTGTTGCCGTTGAGGTGGCAACATTGAGGAACCATCAGGCCCCTCGAGGGCCCAGCTCCGGCCCTGCGGCTCCCGCCCCCCAGCGGCTCCCGCACTCCCGGGCCCGCTCTCCTCGTGTGCATGTGCGGCCACTGAGCCACTAGCGTTCTAAACCCGAGCGTGACCTTTCTAACCCACAGTGTCCCTGGCGTTCTGCCCGCAGGATTACGTGCTGGCCGTGGACGCGTACCACGCCGCTATCCAGCACTGCCCGGAGCAGGAGCCGCAGCTGCTCAGCGGCATCGGACGGATCTTCCTCCAGGTACGACCACACCGGCCGCGAGCTCCGGCGGCCCGTCCCCTCTGGGGCCATCTGGGGCGGCCCGGGACGCATAGGAAACAGCACAGACGCATCCGGGAGGGCGGCTCGGGCGGGTGGGCGTCTGCCTTCGGCTCCAGTCAGGATCCCGGGGTCCTGGGATCGAGCCCACATCAGGCCCCCTGCTCCTCCCTCTGGCCCGTCCAGCGCTCTCTCTCTGAAACAGATACAATTTTAAAGAGAAAAGAAGTAGCTCCATAAATATGTCACCTGTGATGTTAGGGGTTTCGGTCTTCACAGTAGTTCTGGTTGGACTGTGTCAAGTCCCGCGGGCTGTAGCGGCATCAGGAAGCCGAACTGCCTGACGGGCATCTCCCTCGACTGCGATTGGTGAAGCCCGAAACGGGACTCAGAAGTCCCCTGTCGCACCCAGAAGAGTGGTGGTAAAACCACACAGAGCCTTCCCTGAACGCCGCTGGTCCTAGAGTCACTGGCTGCTGTTTGGCTAGAAAGAGCAGAGTCCAGCGTGCAGCAGCCCCAGCAGGGCCGAGGACGAGGCAAGAGCAGCGCCGGTGCCGGGACGCGTCTTCCTGACCGTCCGGCGCTGGGGTGATGCGCGCCCCCCCACGCCCGCCGCCCCCCGGCCGCCCGCCCCACCTTTGCAGGCTGAGGCCACACGGCCTCTGCCCGCGGCACCCCCTCCGCCTGTAGGGCTTCCACCATCACGTCCCCGAGCCGGGGCTGCGGGAGGAGTGTGGGCTGGGAACGGTTGTGGGTAGTCGGAGAACGGCCAGGCGTCTCTGGGGCACCGCTCACGGGAGCACACGCCGTGCGGAGCCGCTCCCCCTTGGGCGTTCCGGCCCTTTCACACGGAGGCAGACGGGGCTCCCCGGCGGCGGAGATATGAGTGTGCCAGGAAGGACTCGACCGAGGGCTCTCTCAGCCCCGGGCTCAGGTTCTCCTCACCAAAGGGGTCCACACACCGTCCTCCATACCACACACACACGCACACGCATACATTTGCACACACTCCTCCTACACCCTGTCATACACACACACACACTCCTCCACACTGTGCACACATGCACACGTACATCTGTACGCACTCCTCCTACACCCCCAGTCCATGCACACACGCGCGCACACACACTCGCATCTCCTACTCCTGCCCCACCCCCAGCCCAAACTGTTTGTTCGTGGGAAGCAGATGAGACCCGCACTGGGTCCAAGGACAGCCTGACACGGGAGGCCAGCTGTGACAGTCTTGGAGTCCCTGGGACAATAGATTTCTAGGCACTGATTTTTATATCCTGTGACTTTACGGAATTTGTCAGTTCTAGTAGCTTTTTGGTAGAGTCTTTAGGGTTTTCTATGTGTGGTATCCTGTCATCTGCAGATAGTGAAAGTCTGGCTTCCTCCTTACCAATTCGGATGCCTGTTGTTTCTTTTTCTCTCCTGATCGCTGAGGCTGGGGCTTCCAGTACTGTGTTGAATGAAAGTGGTGAGTGGACGTCCCTGTCTTGTTCCGGACCTTAGGGGAAGGGCTCTCGGTCTTTCCCCACTGAGGATGATGTCACCTGTGGTTTGTCCTTCATTACGTTGAGGGATGTTCCCTCGAACCCTACACTGCAAAGGGTTTTTATCATGAATGGATGGTACTTTGTCAGACGCCCTTCCTGCATCTACCGAAATGGTCACATGGCTTTCATCCTTTCTCTTATTGATGTGAGTATCACATTGATTGATTTGCAAAGAGTGAACCACCCTTGCATCCCAGGGATAAATCCCATTTGATTGTGGCAAATGGTTTTTTTTAATGTTCTGTTGGATTGTGTTTGCTAATATCTCATTGAGGAATTTTACATCTTTGTTCATCAGGGATATTGGCCTGCGGTTCTCTTTTTCGGTTGTGTCTTTGTCTGGTTTTGGTGTCCTCGTCACGCTTGCCCCACAGAGTGAGTTCGGGGGTTTCCTTCCTCTTCTGTTCTCTGGGACGGTTTGGGACGCACAGGTATTAGCTCTTCTGTGTAGGTTTCCTGGAGTTCCCCGTGAAGCCATCTGGTCCTGGACTTTTGTTTGTTGGGAGATTGTTTATTACTGATTAAATTTCATAGCTGGAAATTGATCTGTTCAGATTTTCTGTGTCTTCCTGCTTCAGTTTGAATGGTTTATGTTTCTAGGAATTTACCCATTTTTTTTTCTCAGTTGTCCGATTTGTTGGCATATAATTTTTTGTGATGTTTTCTTACAACTGTTTGTTTTTCTTTGCTATGGGCCATTTCTCTTCTCTGACTTGTGATTTTGTTTATTTGGGCCTTTTTTTTATGAGTCTGGCTAGAGGTTCATCAATTTTGTTGATCTTGTCAAAGAACCAGCTCCTGGGTTCATTGATCTGTTTTACTGGGGGGGGGAAGGGTTTATTTTAACTTTATTTCTTTACTTACTTGAGAGACAGCGTGAGCAGGAGGGAGCAGCTGTGGGAGAGGGAGAAGCAGATGCCCACTGAGCGGGGAGCTTGATCTGGGGCTCAACTCCAGGACTCTAAGATCATGACCTGAGCCGAAGGCAGATGCTCAACTGAGCCACCCAGGCACCCCTGGGGTTTTTGTTTCGTTTTGTTTTTTCTTTTGTTGTTGTTGTTGTTGTTTTAGTTTCTACATCATTGATCTCTGCCCTAATCTTTATAATTTCCTTCTTTCTGCTCATTTTAGGTTTTGTTTACTCTTCTTCTCCCTCTTTTACGTGTAAGGTTAGGTTGTTTGAGACTTTTCCTGCTACTCGAGGTAGGCTTGTGGAGCTACAGACTTTCCTCCTAGAACCGCTTTTGTTGTGTCTCGGACGTTTTGGACCCTTGTACCCTCATTGTCACTTGTTTCCATGCAATCTCCGGTTCATTTGATTTCTTGGTTGACTCGTTTATCAGTTAGCAGCTTCTTAGCCTGCCTCTGTGTGTTCGCGGTCCGTACAGGTTGTCCTCCTGTTCTGTGTCCTCTCTGATACATTGTGATCAGAAAAGGTACATGGAGTGGCTTCAGTCCTCTTGAATTTGTTGAGACTTGTTTTGTGGCCAGGTATGTGATCTGGTCTGGAGAATGTTTTGTGCGCACTTGAAAAGAAAGCATTCTGCTGCTTTAGGATGCGGTGTCCTGACTATATCTGTTCGAGTCCTCTGGTGCCGTGTGTCATCCGAAGCCGTCGTCTGCTTGTTAACGGTCCACTCAGATGCTGCGTCCGCTGACGCGAGCGGGTGCTGGAGTCTCCGCTGTTGTGACTGTCAGCGAGCCTCCTCACGTTTGTCGTGAACTTGCGTGTATTTGGTTGCTCCCATGCTGGATGCGTGAATATTTACCACTGTTACACCTTCTTGGATGGTTCCCTTTATTAGTATACAGTGTCCTTTCTCTGTCTCTCTCTTAAAGTCTATTTTGTCTTACGGAAGCATTGCTAGCCTGCTTCTTTCCACGTCTGCTTGCGGGATAAATGTATGTCCTTCCTTTCACTTTCACTCATCAGGCATCTTTATGTCCAAAATGAATCTCTTGGCAGCATACGGAGGGTATTTTGTTGTAATGCACTCTGTCACCCATTGTTTTTTGTCTAGAGCATTAAGTCCATTTGCATTCAGAGTAATTATTGATAGATTTGTACTTAGTGCCATTTTCATTACTGCTTTTTGCCATTTTCGTTACTCCGTGTCTAGCATGGACCAGCGTGGGTGGATTTTGATGGGAATTCTCCCAGAGAAGTCAAGGGACGCGTAGGTTTGTGCCGGTCCTCTGGGCGAGGGGACGCGTGGCGGGCCCAGCTGGAGGGACTGCACACAGTGCAGGCAGGTTAGGAATGAATCTGGATGGCCGTGTGGCTGTGCTGGGGGCAGGGGAGGGCACGCTGCCTGCCAGTAAATCCCTCAGGAACTCCCCCTCCTCAGACCCAGGGCAGTTTTCAAACTGCTGCTTCTGATCTAGATCTCATGGGCTGTAGGCTCTGCTGTCCCTGTGAGGGCAGGGCCCCAGCTTCCCAGTACCTCCGGGCTCTCCCAGAGCGAAGCCTGCTGGTGTTTGAAGTTCCAGCTGCCCAAGGTTTGACTCCCAACCGCATCCCCGTCCTTCCTACTCTCTGGGATGTGCCGGCTTCTCGGCCTTCCGTTGTGGGGTTTGTGCCGCCCTGAGCTCATCTTCAGGGTTGTTTGCGTTGACGTTCTCTGGCGGTAAGTAAGGCCATAATTCACCGCGTTCCGAGCTGTGGCGCCGGCCTTGCCCCGTGGCCCGACCGGCGCGGTAACGGGTAATGACCAGCGAAATTACCGACCGGCGCTCTAACGT
>NC_081563.1:1722333-1738269 GCF_022355385.1 Mustela nigripes
GTAATGACCGGCGACATTACCGACCGGCGCGGTAACGGGTAATGACCAGCGACATTACCGACCGGCGCGGTAACGGGTAATGACCTGAGACATTACCGACCGGCGCTGTATCGGGTAATGACAAGCGACATTACCGACCGGCGCGGTAACAGGTAATGACCAGCGACATTACCGACCGGCACGTTAACGGGTAATGACCAGCTACATTACCGACCGGCGCGGTAACGTGTAATGACCAGCGACATTACCGACCGGCGCGGTAACGGGTAATGACCAGCGACATTACCGTTCCCCCACCCGCTGCAAGCGCACGTTCTGAGGTTAACGTGTCGGGCGGCTTGCGCGTGGATGTGCACCTCCTGATCCTGTCTCCTGAACTGACTTTGTCAGAGCAGATTGGAGACATAAAAACAGCCGAGAAGTATTTTCAAGACGTGGAGAAAGTCACCCACAAACTGGATGGACTGCAAGGCAAGACAATGGTCTTAATGAACAGGTAAACCTCTGAAGACTATTTTCTCAAATTTCCCAAGAGCTCAGACGCTGAGTAAAGCCCCTTGGGGAAGGCGTGCCACCCGGTGCCCTAGACCTGATCCCCAAGCCCCTCACCACCCAACACGCCCACTGATGTCTCCTTGAACTTAGGTACCTTTCAGTCTCAGCAGATTTTAAAATGTTTATATTGTCCCTGTTTTCAACATAAATTTGCATAAATGTTTATCCTCTCTAGCCTCCCCCAGCTGCTTCGATGCCTCATTTACATGTCCACAGGGTTCGCACACACAGTGTCGGGGTGGGGGTGGGGTGTCCTTAAGATGGAGCCTGTGCCCAGTGCAGAGCTCACGCCACCGCAGAAAGTGTCCGTTTATTCAGCAGGAAGGTACTGAAGTCCTAGGTCACCTAGCAAGAGTGCGATCTGCCCGCCAGGGCGCGATGTGCTTCATCCAACCGCGGTGTCCCCCCAGCCCCCGGCTGCTCAGAGTTACGCCGACGAGATGGGGCACGCTCCTGCCCGTGCCCTCCACCCCTCTGCCTGCCTGCTCCCCTGTCCTTTGTGTTCCAGAGCATTCCTGCACCTTGGCCAGAATAACTTTGCCGAAGCCCACAGATTCTTCACAGAAATCCTCAGGATCGACCCAACAAATGCCGTGGTAAGGTCCCACGAGAGCCGGGGACTCACATCCGGAGCCCGTGCGGCGTCCACGGGCGCCTGTCCCAGCGGGGTTGGGAGGTTCCCGGCAGGGCCAGCCTCGGCGGCTCCCCCCGCCACTCGCCCAGGACGGGGCCCCCGTGCAGACCGCCAGTGGCCGGGTCCGACCCTGTGCGCGCCTCCCCCCCTCCAGGCCAACAACAATGCCGCCGTGTGCCTGCTCTACCGGGGCAAACTCAAGGAGTCCCTCCGGCAGCTGGAGGCCATGGTCCGGCGGGACCCCAAGCACTACCTGCACGAGAGCGTGCTCTTCAACCTGACCACCATGTACGAGCTGGAGTCCTCCCGCAGCATGCAGAAGAAGCAGGCGCTGCTCGAGGCGGTCGCCGGCAAGGAGGGCGACAGCTTCAACACGCAGTGCCTCAAGCTGGCCTAGGGCCCTCGCCCTCCGGAGCCCCAGGGCCTCCGCGAGCGGCATGTGTGGGAGCTCCTACAGGAAACCACCGGCGGACTCAGTAAAACCTTTCGTGGGTGCGGGGAGCCGTCTTCGTGCGGAGCCGCGCGGAGGCCGGACTGCCGGACTGCCGGACAGCTCGTCCGACTGCAGCGAGCTCCGTGCCTGCGGCTCTGCCGGCGGATAGGAGTCCGGGGGTGACAGGCTCTGGGGATGGCAGACAGGCGCCGCGGTGGCTCCGAGGAGGCACTGGGTCCCTTTTTTTTATTCTCGGAAGCTGAGCTGCTTCATCTCATAATTCTGAATATGCTCGGAGAAAAGCTGAAAACTATCATAAACCGTCCTCCGTCTGTAAATCCCGTACGTCTGGGCATAAAAGCAGAGAAGCACCAAGCCGACCGCCCTGCCCCTGCTCTCCGTCCCCGTCACACCCCAGAACTACGCGTGTCACTTTGATTCACCCGGTTCCTTTCCAGCTGACGCCACACTCCGTGGCCAGGCCCGGCGACAGGGCAAGATTCCACCATATTTCTTCTGTGGTTCGTCTGTCACAGGGAGGAGAGAGGGGCCCGAGCGCAGCACGCCCCGAGGGAGAACACGGAGAGTGCACAAGCGGGTGCGCTCGGGGGTCTCTCTGAACCAAGCACGCCTCGATTTCGGTGTTTCTTCATCGTGCGTGTCGGGGCAGTCGCTTCAGTATTTAGAGTAGCGGGAGGCGTTTTCCGCTCTACCCGCTAGGACCTCTGGTTGGTCTGATGAGCCAGGTGACAGATAAATGGGAGAAAGGTTTCATTACGTACAAGGGACCCATAAGGACAGGAGCCTCAAGGACTAGCCAGGCGACTGAGGCTTCTGTGCCATCCTGAGCTAAGGCAGGGCCTGGGGAGAGCGGGGGATTCACAGAACTTTGCCCCCCTGGACAGGTCAGAGTTTACAGCCGGGAACAGCTCCCCCTCTGAGCGAGACCCCCACCCCAACCCTTCTATGTCGTTCGGGGAGAGGTCAGTGTTTTCCGTACCCGTGCTGCATCCTGACTGTCTTCAGCTCGAAATAATCCATTTGCCGAAGTAGCCTACGGTGGGGGACACATCCTCCGCTGCCAGAGCCCTCCCTTCGCCGTCTCCAGGACTTTCTGCCGCCGGGGCCGGAGCCGCTCACTGACCCCGTCGCCCAGTCCTCACAGGAGCTTCGTTCCACTAAGCAGTTGGGCCTCATTTCGGGAGGCAGCTGTGCAAGAGGCTGCCGAGTCGGGCGGGGGGCGAGTAACCCGGTGTTTGCTAAGAGACCCTTCTGTGGGGACAGCAGGAAACCAGCCGAGTCAGTGGCACAGGCCGCCGCCCACTTTCCAAGCCCTGGCGCTCGGAGCAGCTTCAGATGTGTGGAAGCCTTCGGACGGTTGGCCCTGGCCTGCAGTGTGACCGTCACTAGTGAGCTTTCCGCGTGGCCCACACAGCAGTGGGCACAGAGACTGTCCACACGGGAGCAGGGGTGGTTTCCCCGAGTTGGGGGGGGCAGCTCAGCCGCAGCTGCCATGGCTGCAGGAAACGGCCAGTTCTGGTTCCCGACAGCCCCAAGTGAGCAGGGCAGGGGGAAGTGGAAACTTCAGTTTGGAGAGTTGCAGCCAAATGCAAGAGGAAAGTAGAAGTTGGGACCTGGCCCATTTTACAGGTAGAAGACAGAACCTCGGAGCCAGGAGCAGCATAGACTCTGCGATCCGCGGAGGCATGTTAGGGAAGCACAGAGTCCGCGTAGACTCTGCGATCTGCGGAGGCGTCTTAGGGAAGCACAGAGTCCGCATAGCCCCCCGACTTCCATCAGAGCACCCAGAGCAAGACTAAATCTGGTTCCCAGTGAAGTCATTTCAGTGACCCAGCCTGGTTATTTACAGAAGTGCAGAAAACAGGGCTTACTGTATAGGCTCTATTAAATCTGCTTTGCTGGAACTTTCCATAAAAGGTCCTAGATGAATCTCAGAAGCCTCTCCAGGCTAAGAACCCACACCAAGGACCTGCCGTCAGACTTTGCCTGCAGTACATACAGATTTAGGTGAATTCCTCTCTTCTCAAGGTCCCCAAAATATCCTGAGGTTTCTGGGCCTGCCAGGATGTGCCCTTCCATGCAGACAGGCCAGGCCACCAGGCATCCCGTAAGCGAGAGGCCAGGATGATGTGCCCCCAGGGTCTCACTGGCTCCATAAAGTCAGCCTCAGTTCCCAAAAGCTGATCATCTCCGAGTCGTGACGTCGCTTTCAGATAGAATGTTCTAGTCAGGCCTAGTAATGTAACGAGCCTTCTCAATCATGTCCTGTCACCGGAGTGGAATCTGAGCACAGTCATCACAGATAAGGCCACTAAGATGAGAATCCTAAGTTGGTAGATCCTGGAGGGATCGGGTAGCAAGAGACACTGTTTCCTCTTTGTTCACAAAGGTGTATCTTAAATCGTTGAAACCTTACGAGAAGGTGGTTTCCTTAAATCTGGAAAAACAAAAGAACGGGCAGTGTTTCAAAGCAGAAGTCCCGGAATGATTGTTCTCCTGAATTCATGCAGCCCCGTGTGGTACTTGTCCCGCTTGAATCCGTGATCCGTTAGTTCCAGAAAGCCTTACCCAGCTCACTTTTTGGTTGGGAGATTCTCAGAAGCCCATCCTTGTCGAGTCCATTCCTTGACTCTCCCTGAAGGTGAGGTGCCATTGCGGGAATGCTGTGGCCCCAGCATCACAGCGAAGCAGCGGGTCTGTAACCAGACAGGACCTTCACTGCCCGCTGTTCACGACCCCAGGCGAGTTCGTTATAATGGAATTGACCGAGCAAGGTGCTTATTTCCGTACATTTTAAGACAACTGGAATTCCAACCAACAGTCTCCAGGACATACTAGGTTTCTAGGATTTTCATGTAATTCATAGGACATACTCATACTCCCCCTTACGGCACAACCTAAGAAAGTTCATCATCATGTATGTGACGTGCTTTCCATAGAATTCCACACCAGATAAGCTTCCTTAACCCAACGTCATTCTTAGTAGAAGTGGGAACAAATCTTGTGAGATGGTCCAGGGACCCTCTGGAAATTCTCAAAACGTAGTTCAGAGTCAATGAAAGGCCTTGTTTAGAATTCGATTCTGGGAATTTTGTCCAGAATATCAGCACGTTTGGACACTTGACTGAAGAGGGTCACAGACCATCGTCGAAAAGAGTACTTGATTAGGTCGTTTTCTTCAGAGTGCCAGAAACTGAAGACCTGGTGCACAATCTTGGCTCCTTGGCACATTATTTAAAAGGTAAAGAAACTTTCACAGTCTGTTAACAGCAAAACTGAAGTCCAAGAAAATTTCATTTTAAGAGTAAAAACCAATTTTGTTCCACTTGCTCTGATATTAAAACTAAATTTTAACCTTAGCCAGCTTGACTACACATTGAAATTTCTCTTCAAAGATGTCCTTTTCTGGGGACTCAGTCCGTTAAGCATCGGACTCAAGTCATGATCCAGGGTCCTGGGATGGAGCCACCTCAGGGGCTCCCTGCTCAGCGGGGAGCCTGCTTCTCCCCCCGCCTCTGGCCCTCCCCCTGCTTGCGCGTGCATGTGCTGACAAAGAAAACCTTTTTTTTTTTTTAAAGATTCTTTTTCCACAAACCTGCAGCTTTCTTCAGCCTCACCAAAAGCGTATCTGTTCCTCAACTCCTTTTACCAAAATCACACTTTCCTTGCGTACAGGAATGTTTTCCTTATTATTTCTAGTAGCTTCGATCACATTAGAATTTTTGAAGCCTGAGAATGCCAACAGCAGTTGTGAACTCTCACATTAGTATTCTCTAGATTGTAAAGCGTATACCAATTTGCCTGTTTCTAGAGACCTAGGCTTCCTGTTGGTACAGTTTGGTTCCGTGTGGCACAAAAACGTGTCTGCTGATAGACACAGATATCCTTCGGTTCCTCTCTAACGGGAGCCAACGAGGCAAACCCGTCCCTCTTCCCCTCTGCTGAGAAACCGCTCCCTCAAGTCTGCATTTCCAAGCACTGCTCTGAGTCCTGGGGAAGCCACGGGTAGCAAGTCTACACCGCAAAGGCACGGAGAGGCTCGAGTCTCTGGCTGGACGTCAGGGGCTTAAGCACCTGCTCCCACACCGTGGCCGCCCGCTGCCGAAGGTTCCCTTCCCTGTTCTGAGGAGCACAACGGTGCTGTCCCAGAGTCGTCCTCTTCACCGGATCCGCGGCCGCCGCGGACACAGGAGCAGGGGCGGTTTCGGGGCTGGTCAAGACGGACGGGACAGGAGCTGCTTCTGGGGCCGCACTCGTGGCGTGGAAGAGCTCTGCAGGACCTTGTTGCCGGATCCAGAGAGCGGGAGCAGCCCCCGTGTCAACGGGCGGGCCCTGCTCAGGGACCTCAGGCTGCCGCTTTCCCTCCGGGGACAGTTTTATTCTAGCTTGGGAGAAAGGCCTACAATGAATTAAGTTAAAAAACTGATCCTGTCAGACTCCGGACATCAGCTGTGATCACAGGTCGGGCCACACCCGGGGTCCCCCTCGTCTTCGTTATCACTGATCTCGGGAGGTCGTCCACACGAGGCCTCCGTCTCTAGGATGTTCTCTGTGGCCTTGGACCTGGGAAGGGCATCCCCGCAGCCTCAGGGGTCGGGCGGCGCGGCCAGAGGGGAGCAGCCGGGCTCCGCCGGCCCGTCTGGCGCCTCGGGGACCGCTTGTAAAAAGCTGCTGAGAAATTACAGCTACAGCCGTTCTTTCAACAACGATTCTGGAATTTTTAAGTCTTGTGGAGGTTTCTGCATCTAATTAAAGCAGGCGTCGCGTTCTGTCTGATTTGGAGACCCTTGATGTTCACCGTGCTGCTTCGTGCTCGTGGCTCTCCCGACGGCCTCTCACCTTCGTCCCCGCGGCCGGCGTGCCCCGAGCGCTGGCCGCGGGGTGCGGGGACCCTGGCTGCACGGGGCGCCGGCACACGCGTCTGCCTCCCACGTGGCCGCAGACGGGGTGCACCCACACGTGGGTCGGGCCGGATCTTGGAGCCGCCGACCTGACCAAGCCCAGTTCTTAGGACACGGAACAAGCTTAGAGTCTGCCATTCCCGCAGCTTCCCGTAGCTTCCGGGCTCCCATTCTAGAACAGATGTTAAGCCGCGGTGCTGGGACGCGGGGTTTGTAATTCTTTGGATTTTAGGAGGGAGTTTGTACTGGACGTCCACTTTAGTTCTGCCGGGACTCCTTCGCTGGGTTAAGGGGGTCCCTGGCCGGGCCGCTACGCTCCGTTTCCACCCGGTCCTTCCCGCAGACACCAGTGAGGCCGCGGTCTGTGCCGGGCGCCCCCTAAAGCCGTTTTCCTGTGAAGAGCCAGTTCAGAGGCTCCGGCGGTAGAGGCTGCCGTCAGAGGTAGAAAGGTTTACGGGGTGAGGAGCGCAGACCGCGCCCGCAGAATGAGGAAGGGGCAGCCGTCTCGGCCCCGGGAGCTCAGGCTCGGAGTCAGCCGCCAAGCCGAGACCTGCTGGGCGCGAGCGGGCAGACCGGGCTAACCCGCACGTCCGGCTTCCCGAGAGAATCGAGGTGCCTCCGGTGACCCGCTGATCTCGGACCCCGGGCAGGCGCTCCCGGAACGGGGCCGTCCCAGCACCCGCGAGACGACACTGGGACCGAGGACGACAGCCCTTGACAAATCGGGAGCTCGTGCGGCGGACAGAGCCGCGGTGGCTTCGGGCCGGGTCCCGTCAGGTCAGCCGCGAGAGTGCCCCACCCGGCGCACCGCCCAGGGCGAACGTGCTGGCGCGCCTCAAGGCCGGGCCGTGGGGCCGAGCCGCCCGCAGGCAAAAGTGCATGAGACAAACACAGGGTTAACCGCCGCAGCCGAGCTTGGGCCTCTCGGAGCCAGACTGACGCCTTAGAGGAACGTGCCCCTGGGCGGGGGGCTGTGGTAGTTCGGGGCGCACCTCGCTGTGTGGAAATGCCCTTCAGGTTGGTGCGTGACCCCCTGCTGATCGAACCGTCGCGTGACCGGCTCACGCCCACGTGGGGTCCCCAAGCTCGGCGGCGAGCACTCCGCAGCCCTTGAATGCGTCTCCCGTGCCGGCTTCCGAGCTGCGGCCTCTAGAAGTCCCTGGGCAAGGTGTCTGCCTCCCGGGCCCACCATGCCCAGCGGCGCGGGTCCAGCCGCCGGTCTGCAGGGCGGGCTCCCCGGGCCGGGGCCTGTGTTCTGCCCCATGGCAGCTGCGCTGTGGGACAGAAGACACAGAACCCGACCAGCTCCGAGAGTAAAAGACCAATAGAAACCAGGCGTGCTTGTGACAACCGTCCGCCAGCTGTCACAGCCGAGGAGCGAGTGCTGCTCTCGGAGCATACGAAGGGCCAGACGGTCTGTTCTCCCTTCCCCGAGAACCACAGGCGGAGACCGCGGCTCCGGCCCATACAAGCCCTCGCCTTGTGCGGGCCGCGCTGGTCGGAGGCCCCGGAGCTCGGGCAGCAGCCGCGGCGGGAGGCGGGTCCGGCCGGTACAGACACTGCTGGCTGCGCCGGCTGCAGGGGACAAGACGTTTCTGCTGCGCCCGCCGGGTTCCTCAGCACAATGATCTCACTGACGCATAAGGGAGGTGAACGGCAGAGTTTGATTGTGTAGGGACGGGGACCCGTAAGAACATGAGCCCCAAGAACAACCAGACGGTTGGGGCTTGTGCCATCCTGCGCTACGGAAGGGGACGAGAGCATTCGTGGGTCGCACGGGAAAGCTCATGGCCGGTGCCCAGTCTCTGCGCAAGACCCTGTCCAGACTCTCCGAGGGAGTTGAGAGGGAACAGTTTCTCTTGCTTCTGCTGGGTCTTGATTGCCTTCAGCTCTGACACTCTGCACTTGCAAGTGGCATTTGGGTCCCATGTCCTGCTCCTCAGCCATGATTTCCTGCTTTTAAAGAAAATCTAGAGTACCTGAGAATTCCCTCACCAGGGAACTGCTGGCAGGAGTCCTTTAAAGATGTAGCTCTTGGGGCGCCTGGGGGGCTCAGTCGTTATGCTTCTGCCTTCAGCTCAGATCATGATCCTGGGGTCCTGGGATCGAGCCCTGCATCGGGCTCCGTGCTCGGCGGGAAGCCTGCTTCTCTCTCTCCCCCTGCTTGTGTTCCTCTCTCAGGGTGTCTCTGTCAAATAAATAAAATCTAAAAAAAAAAAAAAAAAGGAAGTAGCTCTTGGGGCACCTGCATGTCTCAGTCCACAGAGCATGTGATTCAGTGTCCAGGTAAGGAGTTCGAGCGCCAGGTTGAGCACAGAGATTACTTAACAATCTAGCTCTTCTAACACATTTTAAAATACCCATTTTTAAGACTGTGATATAGGGGCCTCTGGGTGGCTCAACCGGCTAAGCCTCTGCCTTCAGCTCAGGTCAAGATCCCGGGTCCTCGGATCAAGCCCCGCATGGGGCTGCCCGTTCAGCGGGGAGCCTGCTCGTCCCTCTGCCTGTCCCCTCCCTCCCACTTGCGCACTCTGTCAAATAAAATCTTAAAAAAAAAAAAAAAAAAAAAAGACTGATACAAACATTTATTGCATAAAGCAAAACTGTGTTTCTATCCATTTTTGTAATAAAAACAAATATAGTACTTACCTGGCAAACCGCCTCATCACAGCTCTTCAAATACAGATTATACGTTAAGAGAAAGAGCCGAAAAGACTGAGATATTGAGGTTTTCAAAGCTTTCTCTCTGAGAAGAAAAATAAAACCTGGTGACGTCACTGGAACCCTTTCAGCTTGAGGGTTTTCCTCCAAATCCGGCGGCTCTGGGGAGGTGCGCGGGCCCGTCCCTCCAGCCTGGGCCAACAGCACGAGGGGTCCCGTGGGGCCTGTCTGTGGACCGCGAGCTCGCCAGCCCCAGGTCACTTGTGCGTGGGGCAGCGGGCACGGCACAGACTCCTGCAGGACGGACCCACGGTTCCCCGGCAAACTGGTATCTGTGCCCCGGATTCACCCCCTTCCCCAACCTCGTTTGCGTGACCAGCACTGCCAGGCAGGAGGGCGCCAGGGCGGCTTGGGAGCTGCACTTGACCCCGCGGGCTGGGGCCCGGGCCTCTGCAGGGCACCCAAGTGGCCACCTCGCCCCTTCAAGGCGGGAGAGGGAGTCGCTGGCCGCCCGGGAGAGCCCGTGCGATCCATCCAGTTCACACACTTTTCCTTTGTGTTAAGATTTAAGTAAACCCATCCCTAGACCGTATCCCACAGCCAAGCAGAGTGACCCACTAACCCTGAATGCGCCCTGCTCTGCTGGACCCTGGAGGTGACATAGACCCGGACCAATGCCCACCGCACTCCACCAAGGCTACCCCGTCAGGCACAGTGGAGACAGCCCCGTTGTCCTGGTAGCCGGCTGCCCTGCGGCCCACGTGTGCAAGCGTCCAGCGGGGCGGCAGAGGGGGCTGGGGGTGCTCCGCGCCCAGCGGCATTGGTGGGGGATGGAGGGTAGGGAGAGTAGGGGGTCGGCGCCCCGCGGCACGTGGGGGGTGGCGCCGGCCGGTCCCCAGGAGAGGAGGGGGCTGCACACAGCTCCACACCACCAGCACCGGGTCCCCCGCCTTTCCTCCTCCCAGGGTTCCAGGCCCCAGCAGCAGAGGCTGGCCCGCCGCCCCGGGATCTAGGGAAGGCTCCTGCCGAGCACCGCTCCCTCTCCCTTTCCAGGGTGGCTCACGCGGCCTCCACCGGCCCCAGGCCACAGGGTTGCTGTCCTGTTCGCAGGCCCGACAGGACCAGACCACGTGCCAGCGCATCCCAGCCGCAGAGCACGGCCCCGCGCGCTTGGAAAACACTGAGCCGGGGAGGGAGGCCGGAGCAGAAGCGGCTCAAGGTGGGCTGCGCTGGACTCCAGGGCGGTGGGGGCTTCCGGCAGCCCCGAGCCTCTGGCCCCGGCCTGCACTCCCCCAGGGGCCGGCTCGGCTGCGGCTCTTCCTCCAGAGCCTCGGGCGTCTGCAGCTCCGGCCAGACCCGGCTCCACAGCGGGCTCCGCTCTCCCCGCACCGGCTCGGCCTCGGGGTCATCGCGGGGCCGGTGCGAGGCTCCTGTCGCCCGCCGGGCCTGAAGCGAAACCACGCTCGAGGGAATTCCAGGGACAGGGACAGCTGAGCGGCCATCGCTCCCGGGACGCGCCGCAGCGGCAGAGCTGTTTGCACGGACTCGAGCTTTCTGACCAACGAGCGCAATCCCGGACGGAAAATCTGCACCTGCCCCTCGGGGCCGGCGGGCTTCGTCCTCCTCCTCCTCGGCTGTTAAGGGAAAAGCAACCGGACCCTGGTTTCCTGTGACCCTGGCGTCTGAGCGACTCCGGCGTGTCCTGTGTGCTGCACACGAGGACTCTTCCAGTGGGAAGGTCACCGGGGTCACGACGGTCAGCAACACTGCTCCGTTCCCAATCACGAGCATGAGTCGTTTCTCCAGCAGCCAGCTGGGGGCGCTCTTGTTCAGGGAGGAATGTGGAGGCCTGGTGGGCAGCCTGGAGGCGGAGGCGGAGGCAGAGGCTGGTGTTCTCACCAACAGAAAGAACTTAAATTCCAGATTCCCAAAGGGAAGCTTTTCAGCTTTTTTTTTCTTCTTAAAGATTTTATTCATTTGACAGAGACAGCGAGAGAGGGAACACAAGCAGGGGGAGTGGGAGAGGGAGAAGCAGGCTTCCCGCCGAGCAGGGAGCCCGATGTGGGGCTCGATCCCAGGACCCCGGGATCCAGACCCAAACTGAAGGCAGACACTTAACAACAGGGCCACCTGGGTGCCCCAGTTTTTCAGCTTCTACCACCCATGTGCGGTGGGCTGCGCATACACCCCCCCAAACTCATGGTGAAGGCTTAGACCCCGGGGTTGGCGTGAGGAGGCAGGGCCGCTGGGGGTGACGGGTTAGGAGAGGCCGTGAGGGCAGGGCCTGCGCTGGGATTCCCATCTGAGAAAGGCTGTTCCAGAGCCACCGCCCCCTCTGCCACGTGAGGACGAGCAGGCAGTCCCCTGCGAGACCCCTGTCATCCAGCGCCCAGACCTGCAGGAAACTGAGGGGGCGGGCAAGCCCCAGCGCGGCATTTTGCCCGGGCGGCTCGCTGCCTGCCGCCGAGGCTTGCGGGCAGGTCGGGGCCACTCCTGAGGGGCACAGAACGCAGAGGGTACTGGGGGCCGTGGGTTCTGCTCCAGAGCTGCGGCCTCCAAAGTCCGTGTGTGATCCTTTTTTTTTTCTTTTTAAGATTTTATTGTCAGAGAGCGAAAAAGAGCACAAGCCCGGGAGCAGCAGGCAGAATCAGGGGAGAAGCAGGCTCCCCGCAGATCAGGGAACCCGAAGTGGCGCTCGATCCCAGGACCCTGGATCATGACCTGAGCCAGTGGCAGACGCCGGTGACAGAGCCCCCCCCCAGCCCGCATGTAATCCTGATGTGGCTCTTTCTGGAAACTTTAGGACCGCCGTGGGGCTACAGGCTCAGCAGGCACAGGGCCCAGTGGCCAGGGCAACACTCTGCCGATGGGTCTCTTATCTCCCTAGACGAACCCAAAGCCATTGTGCCGACTGCGTGAGATGTTTTAAAACCCAGGCTGACCCGCTCCTCTGGCAAAGCAGGAAATGCTGGGTGGTTTCTTTTCCCAGGTGTGGAGTGCAGGACGTCCGTGCCCAGTCAATCCAGAACTTGTGCTGTGGCTGCACACGCCACGCTGGTCCGACTTCACACGCACAGGATCTGCGGGACGCGGAGGGCACTGTCTGGGCTGTTGGCCCGGGCACCCCCCGCCCCATGTAGCCCCTCGCAGCACGACTGCTCGGTGGGCCCGTCCTCACCCCGGCTGCCCCCCCAGCTGCGGCCGCCCAGGACCGTCGCAGGGAAGCGCCGGGACCAGAGCTGGGCAGGAAGCGGGACAGCACGTTGCTGCTGTGCGGAGACGTCCCACCTGCCAAGGATGGGAAGACCGACTGGTGGCCCGGAGGCAAGGACCAGAGGCAGGGGGGGACACTCCCGTCCCTTCACCCAGATGCAGTCCCGGGTGTCCCACCAGCCTCGCGCTCCTGCTGGAAGCTCCCTCCTGCTGGCTTTGTGTCACTTGCAGCGAGGAGCTCGCATCACACACGTGGCGTGACGCACGTTCCGTGGACGAGACCAGGCGGGGAGCCAACCCCGAGGGCTGAGCCTCGGGCGCGGACATCCAGCCGGCCCCCAGGGGGCGCATCTCCTTCCAGCACCTTCTCACCACCTGGGGTGCAACACCCCCAGCCCTCAGCCCCTGGCTCCCCGGGCCCCCGGCCCTGTTCCTGTCCTGCTCACCCACAGGCCTGATTCCACTGATTTCCGCTCCCCCGAAGCTCTGGGCGGCCAACAGCACCCCGCGGGCAGAGGGCAGCGCCGCCGACAAGGACTTCCACTTACTGTAGCCACGATCGATTCTGTGCAACACGATTCCTCCGCAAACGAGTGACCTCAACCCAAGTTTGACGGCAATAACAGGGGATACACTTACCCTCATTCACAAGGCCACCCGCGGACGGCCCAGGGGCTCCCTTCCCCGCTGGCACGCCCGGGGCCCTCGCTGCCTGGCACTTCCGTTAGCTTCCTCCTCCGTGACCGTCCAGTCCGCACCCCCCTCGGCACAGCCACCGCTAAGGAAGTTCAAGCCGCCTGTGGTTTATCTGCCCTTAAGAAAAGACAAATGCGGGCGCCTGGGTGGCTCAGTGGGTTAAGCCGCTGCCTTCGGCTCAGGTCATGATCTCAGGGTCCTGGGATCGAGCCCCGCATAGGCCTCTCTGCTCAGCAGGGAGCCTGCTTCCTCCTCTCTCTCTGCCTGCCTCTCTGCCTACTTGTGATCTCTCTCTGTCAAATAAATAAATAAAATCTTAAAAAAAAAAAAAAAAAAAAAGACAAATGCTTCGGGGGCACCCAGGCAGTCAGTCACTTGAGCACCTGCCTTCATCTCCGGTCACGATGCCCGAGACAGAGCCCCATCCAGCTCACGCTCCGTGGGGAACCTGCCCGGAGAGAGCCTCTCCCAACCGCCCCCACGCTGTCTCTCAAATAAATAAATCTTCAAAAAATAAATAAAAATTTTAAAAGGGTGCGTTTGCAAAGTAACGTCCACGGAGATCTCCTCGTGCAGCGAGCGGGCGTCTCTCTCAAGCAACAACCGCACGAACAAAGGCGGCGAGCAGGGCTGTTCTACTGGGGAGGCCGACCTCTGTGCTCCCTGGGAGGACCCTGAGGTCTCTGAGCCCTAACGGCGATGCCTTTACGAAGGATTCATCCTCTGCAACATTCCCCTTGGACGAGCGCCCAACCCCACGGGAGTGCTGTCGTCAGGAAGAGCCTCCCCGACTTCCCCGCCAGGGGTGGACACAACCAGGGGGCCCGCCACCATCCTCCCGTGCCCACACACGCTCCAATCCTTAAACTGAGTCTGCAGGATCGTCGCAACTTGGGCCGTGGGCACACGTGCCCAAGACCCACGTGGAGGCAATGAAAAAGGCATTTTAATACGAAGATTTTTAATTCAGTTTAAAAAATCCTTAAAACGATCTGCCCATCAAAACATGAAGTTGATTTGGGATTTTTCTGTTACTGTAACAAATTAGGCAAAACTGTATCTCAAAATTATTGAGGAAAAAGATAATGCAGTAGTTTTCCTATTAAAGTCAAAATTTGCTTGTAGAAGAGTTAACAGGCAAATCAACCCAGAAATCTCCGTGAATAAATGCTAATGCAGATAAAATAGTGTCACATACATGCACGAGCAACCACGACCGTGGTGATTAGGGACCATAAGCCAAGAGTGTAAGATTAGGGCAGCTACTGAATTTTGAGCAAGAAAGTGGCCTCAGCAGCTCCGAGTGTCCCTCCACTCACAGGACAGCTCAGCCCCGACAACACTGCCCGCCAGGTTTTGGGAGACGGGTGCCGTCTATCTGGCCGGTCCTGTCCTCTCCTGTGACACGCTCTCACGAGGCAGGCACCGCGCAGGTGGACATCTGCTTACAGTCCCAGAGCCGGTAGGATGGCGCAGCCCCGGCTCACCCACTGAGGGAGGGGACCCTCATACAAGCTGACCTTGAATTAGGGGAAATGAATGTGGTTTGTCCACCGTCCCAGAGTCGCTGCCACGTAAAAAACCACTTTTATAATGAAGCTCCCTTCATTAAACACACTGATTGGATAGTCCTGCCAAGGAAAGCTCACCAGGGTCCATGTCTACGGCGTAAGAGGAAGAGAACAGGCTCTCTGCTGGGACTCAGGACCAGGGCGAAGGCGGCCTGGCCCCTGAGTGCCACTACACTGTCTGAGCCAGAAAGTCCAGGTACTGGCCCCGGGCCTCGAAGTGGTCAGCGGGCCGGTTGTACGCCGTCCACACAGGTTCGCCCACAAACAGCCGCATGGCCTTCACGTAGTTCTGGAAAACACAGACACGTTGGGATGTGAACCCTGCCTCCAAGACAAGGTCGCTGGCCACGGCGGTGGTCCTAGCCGCACACGTTCTCCCCGCAGAGCCAGTAGGTATGAGCTGCCGGCCGGCAGGCCTCAGGGTCAGGCAGCAAGGCCTCTGCTGCAGGGGTTCGGTGCTGATCCCCACTCTCCACAACCTGGCGTCTGCCCAGACGCGCACGGACCTGCCCGCCAGCGCCCTCACGCTGGACAGGGCCCTCGGGCTGCTGAACACCAGGGAGGCCAGCGTGGCATTGCCCCTCAAAAGCAAAAATGGGGGGTGCCAGGGTGGCTCCATGGGTTAATCATCTGCCTGTGGCTCAGGTCATGATCCTGGGAAACTGGATCAAGCCCCACCATGGGCTCCCTGCTCTGTGGCGGGTCTGCTTCTGCCTCTCCCTCCCCCACTTCTGAACTCTTGCTGTGTCAAATAAAATCTTAAAAGTAAAAACGTGGGGATCTTGCAATCCCATTTTGGCTTTTGGGAAATTGACCGTGGCAACGACCTCCCACGTGTGCTGGTCACAAAAGTAGGAGGCTCGGGTCCCAGCACCGGAGAGCAGGAAGGGACGGGACAAGGCTGCCGGCCTCGGGGGGCCGCCCACGTGGGCAGGAGCCCGCGGTGGGGACAGCGGCAGCGGGAGGGCAGCTCCAGCCGGCCCGTGGGGCAGAACACTGGGGTCCACGCGCCCACACGCGGGCCAGGGCCCTCCTACCCGCTCGTCCAGCGAGAAGCGGTGGTAGATGCCGGCGGGTAGCGTTATCATGTCCCCCTTCTCCATGAAGATGCGGATCCACCGGTCCTCCTTGTCCCGCACGTCGAAGTAGCCGCTGCCGTCCAGGATGTAGCGGATCTCGTCATCCAGGTGCAGGTGCTCCTCGTAGAACACCTTAATCTGGGAGGACGGAGGGGGCGGCTCAGCCGTGGCT
>NC_081563.1:1738279-1765169 GCF_022355385.1 Mustela nigripes
CGCGGCGGCACGGAGGCGCGGCGGCACGGAGGCGCGGCGGCACGGAGGCGCGGCGGCACGGAGGCGCGGCGGCCGGCCGGCAGGAGCGGGGACCAGGGCCAGGTCGCCGGACTCCCGCAGCGCAGGAACCTGGCGCCGGGCCAGCAGCGGCCAGAGCGCGAACACGCCACCGCCGCTCCGCGTGTCCACCACAGCCCCAGGTCTCCACCCGCAACACCCCGGGGCTGCGGGTCCCCGACGCCCCCGGGGCCCTCAACGGAGCGGGGCGCACGCGGCCGGCCCCTGCCGCACAGCTCACGGTTCGGGGCCGTGAGGACTCCCTCGCCCGCGGGGACCCCGCGCCCCTCCTGCCGCACACCGGGTCTCCCGCGCCTCACGCGCACGGGCACGCGGCTGTCCCGCGCCTCAGACGCATGCGCGGTCATGTCGCGTCTCCCGCGCCCACGCCCCACGCACGCCGTCTCCCGCGTCACACGCCGTCCACGACCCCACCGGGTCACCATTTCCTGGAAGACGCCCCTCGTTCCAATCGTTGTGTTGGTCGGAAAGCGCTCACCCCAACCCCGAGAGTGCAAACCCTCCGCTGTGGAGCCGGTGCAGCGGACGAACCCGCAGTAACCGCCCGCCCCCGCCCCGGGCCCCGCGCGGCCTCCGCCCCGCCGCCCCGCCCCAGGGCCCCAGGCCGGGTGTCTGAGGCGCCCCTGGAAAAGCCACGGACGGTCGCGATCGCCGCTGGCAGCAGGAGCCGCGCCGCCGCCTGTCCGGAGGCCGGAGGGCTGCGGGGACGCGGCGTCGCGGCGGAGCGGGAGCGGGAGCGGCCGAGCCAGCAGCGCTCCCCGCGCGGCCACCCCGCCCGGAACGGACCCCGACCGCGGGCCTCGACCGCACGCACAGGAACAGGCACCGGGTCGCCCCCGGCCGGGCCGTCACAGCCGGACAGAAGCCCGACGCCGGGGCAGGGGCGCAGGCGCCCACGTCCGCAAGCACCGCCGGGCCGGACGCTGCGGGCTCCGCCGCCGCCCTGCAGCCCCGCGGAGGTGCAGCAACGGGCTGTTCCACGGAAGCACAACGGAGGGGAGGCGCGCGCGGAACACGTAACCGCGCCCCCCCGGGGCGGCCCCGGGCGGGGGGGGCCCCCCCCCCCCCCCCCCCCGGCCTCGCGCCCCGGCCTCGCGCCCCGCCTCGGCTGCGTCTGCGTCTGCGAGGACCCGACCCGGCCGCGGCCAGGCTGACACGAGCGGCTGCGGCCGAGGGCGAGGAGTGGTCGGTGCGCCGGCCGGGGTCCTCGCGCGGACCAGCCGTGGCCGACCCCGACGGACGGAGGCCGGAAGTCGGGTGGCGCCGACTGAAGGAGCCGCGTCCGCTCGCGCCAACCAGCTCTCCCTCCCACACACAACTCCCCGGCCCATCGGCGAACGGGCGCCAGTGACCCCCAGGCAGCAACGAGGGCCCCGGCGGGGTCTCCAAGTACCCGTGACGGCACCGGGGCTGATGCCAGGCCAGGTCAGGGGACGTGGGGGCGCCGCGCGCCTGCGGCTCCCCAAGTCAAGTGGCGATCGGGAAAAGGATGGCCACCGGCCCACGCGACAGAAACCCTCCGAGAGGCTCGTCCTCGCTAAGTCTGGGACAGTCCGAGCATCAGACGCCCTGGCCTGTATCCACGGCCGCCAGGACTCAAGCATCGGGAGCCCGCACTGGGGTGACCGAAGGGAGCCGGCGGCCTCTCCCTGCAGACCCAGGCCAAGTCAACACCGCGGGACAGACGGCCACCGCGCTGGGCACCTGCCGGGGGACCGACCCGGGCAGGGTCTACCCAGGTGGACGCAAACACCGAGTGGAAGTCTGAGAAGAAACATGGCCTTTATAGACTCGAAATAATCCTCCACAGATTTCCTGTCCGTTATGAGGGGAGACGGAAGTTCGCAAGGAAGAACCTGACGAACAAAACTCGATCCAGTTTCCTGTCAGCAGGAAGGGTCCTGTGACACCACAGCCTCCCCGCAGCGCACACCGCGCACACACAGCGCCTTCTGCGTGGCGGTCCCGCCAAAAACGCAAGGCTTGACTCTACTCATGGAACACAAACAGCACATAGGAGACAGTACAGGTTTGTTTCAGAGAAACAGGACAGAGAAGCCTGTACCAGCAAGACTTTAATTCGGCGGGAGAAGCCACTCTGGGGACTAGGACGACCGAGAACACAGTTACTGCCCTTAACAGCACACGGGTCTTTGCAACGCAGTAAGACCAAGCAGTGCTGGGGCTCCTGGGTGGCTCGGGCCGCTGGGCGTCCGACTCTTGATTTCGGCTGGGGTCATGATCCTAGGTTGTGAGATCGAGCCCCACACAGGGCTCTGCACCGACCGTGGAGCCTGCTTAGGATTCTCTCTCTCCCTCTCCCTCTTTTCCTCCACATTCTCTTTCTCTCTCGCATGCGTGTGTGCACACGTGCACTAAAAAAATTAAAATTAAAAAAAGGAAAGACAAAATCACTGCCAAGAAGACGGGTATTCTAACATGCATGGCAACACACACCATGTAAATCTGAGAGAATCCATGACCCGGGGAGAAATGGGCCATCATCTTGGAAGTACCGTAACACTCATGCTCCGCCCGGCACAATCACAGCATGCATGTGTCTGCCGCACCCGTGTTCTCACACCGCTTTTGTTCTCAGTCCAATCTGCTGGGACACCTGCCGGTTTCCTTCCTCTAAAACACACACACAAGACATCCAAGCTGATGGAAGAACAGTCTGGAAGACTTTCCCTAGATCCACCAGAGGACTGAAGTCACAGGATAAAATGCCACCCTAAGCTCTGAAACAGGTGGACACAGGGCCCCGTGCAGATAAACTGGTGTGACGCCAAGCAGTCGTCCTGGCAAACTGCGGCAGGTTGAGTGTGCCCCAGCTTCAAAGTGGGAACCACCCGGGAGCCCAGGATTAAGGGAAGCCCCACAGTTCTATGGCTTTTGTATCTAGAAACCCCATCAGGTTCTCAGGATGAAGATCCCAGAATATCCTTTCACGTTGCAGGCAATGAGAGGGGAAAATAGCCATTTTTAAATGCTCCCAGAATGTCCTGCACCAAAGGCCAGTACTCCCAGGGAAACAGCTGCACCGAAGCCTTATCTGACTTGTGGGAAGACCCTGTCCAGTCCCCTCCAGCCTAAAGGGCGAAAGAAAAGGCCACAACAGAAGAACTAAGCCCACGAAAGACTGGCCTGAATGGTACCAGGTAACATCACAGATCACTTCTTCTCCCCAACAGCGGACCACATGACAGGGCTCCAGAAGATAACAGTGACTTGAGGCTTCAAAAGAAGTCGTGTGAGACACAGAATCTACGGGAGGAAGAGCGCTTAAAGAAACAAAGACCCCAGGGGAGAAGAAAATCCAGGGAACTAGAAACCAAATCCCTGGCACCATCAACAGCAAGTGGAACTCCCGCCCAGATAACACACACCCTCACGCTAAAGGCTGACTTGCCTTGGTTCCTCTTAACAGAGGCTACACTCTGGTTTAACCAAAATGACAGGGCATGCTAAAAGCTAAGAAAAAAATCCATCTCTAGAGACAAAGCAAGGCTGAGAACCAGACAGAAGTGTGACACACATTATGGAAACTGAAGCTCAAGGTTACATAGCTATTAAGTGCTGCAGTCAGAATTTAAAAATTTTATTTATTTACTTGACACAGAGAGAGAGGGAGAGAAAAAAAATTTTTTTTAATTTGACACACAAGCAGGGGGAGCAGCAGGAAGGAAGAGAGGGAGAAGCAGGCTCCTCACTGAGCGGGGAGCCCGATGCGGTCATGACCTAAGCCGAAGGCAGATTCTTCACCAACTGAGCCACCCAGGCATCCCAAGAAACCCACTTTAAAACAAAGACACAAGTGAGTTAAACGCAAACTTTTAGAGAAAGAAACACCATGTTAATAGTAATCAAAAGCAAGCTCAGGGAGCTACATTAATTTCAGACGATGCAGACTTCAGAACAAGGAAAATCCATCAGGGATACGGACGGGTATCATGTAATGACAAAACGGTCCAGTCTCCAAGAGGACATGAAAATCTCGACACCTAACAACAGACATCAAAATACACGAGGCTAAAAGTAACAGAAGGAGAAGAACACATGAATCCACTATTTTAGTTGGAGATTTCAGCACCACCCATCAACAGACAAGTTCAGTTAGCAGAAAATCAGCAAGGAGTAGCTGCTGAGTAGCACCACCAGTCGACATCCGTGGAGTGAGTCACCCAGCAACGGCAGACACACTCTTCTCAAGCCTGCACGGTGGCTTCACTAAGATAAACTGTGCTCTGGCCCATGAAGTAGCCTCAGTATATTTCCAAGGACTCAAGTCTCACAAAATATATTCTCTGATTACAGTGGAATTAAATTAGAAGGCAAGAAAAGTGAAGTCTCTGGAAAAGTCCCCATATAATTGGAAACTAACACATATCTAAAAACCCACAGAGGTCAAAGAAATCAAAAAGGAAATTAATCTGGAAGTATTCTGAACTGAATGAAAATGAAAATCATTTGAAATTCGTGTGATGGCACTAAAGAAGTACTTGGAGGAAATCTACAGCACTGAACACCTATGTTAAAAAAAGAAGGCTGCAAGTCCATGACCTCAGCAACCACGTTAAGGAATTAGAAAAAGTATGGCTCAGTCAGGGGAGCGTCTATCCTGACTGCTGCTCAGGCTGTGATCTCAGGCTCGTGAGATCGAGCCCCACGTCTGGCTTCCTTCTTGGTAGGGGCCCGCTCGGGACTCTCTCTTCCTGGCTCTCTACTCCTCCTCCCCCCACCTGCAAGCTCTCTCAAATAAATAATTAAATCTTTAAAAAAAGGAAAAAGAAAATACAAAAAGAAGCTTGTGTTTAATAGGAGCGAATGTAACAATTCGCCTCTTCAAAGAACTTAGAGCTCCCTTACCTTGTCTTCATAATTTGGCAGTTTATCCTTGCATATGGTTATGATGTCCATCCAGCAGTAGTTTCTCTCTTTTCGGATCTTTTCTAATTCTGGGTCATTCTCATATTTGTCAGCATCCAACTATTAGAGTTAAAACAACAAAAAGGAGGTCACATTAATGCAAACAAAGAAATGTTCTGTTACTGGATTTCCAGTATGATTCCACTCTAAATTTATCATCCAGTCCTCTGTCAACTGCAGACTAACCTTCCTTCTCCTCCGCTCCCCCTTTCTCTGGAGGGCTTCCCCATTCTCTGCCACAGCTAAGGAGAGTGCAGTTGTACTTAATTCCTGCCTCCCTTCTCCCCAGCAGTTCTTCCTGGGGGATTCTACGTTCGCATTCTAGTCCCACTTCAAGGAGCCCAGGTGAAACACCCATGACCAAGCCTGTCCAAGGTCACCAACCCCACCTCCACCCCAGTCCTGCTCCTCCAGCACAAATCCTCTGCAGGTCTCTGATCTCTCTGTGACATCTCTTTGTCAGCTGCTTCCCTGGGCTGGATGCTCTGGAAGCCTACAAATAAAACCCAAGTTCATTACCCCGGGATGAGAGCCCTTCCATCATGTGGCCCCAGTTGCCATTTCTATTCTTCTGTCCCTATCACCTGTTTAAACACACACACACACACACACACACACACACACACACACACAAAACTTCATTCTAAACCAAGCAAAATTATTTGCTCCAAAAGAATCTTCACATCCCCACAGCCTTGCTCCTGACAGCTTCACACATCCAGAAAGCTCCTTCATCATCGTCATTCATCACAACCTTATCTACTCAAGGTCCCATTCTGAGTTGAAGGCAGACACTTAGCGACTGAGCTACCCAGGCACCCCTCAAGGTCCCATTCTATCACGTCTGTGATGAAGCACTCGCCAGGACCCCTCCTGGGGTTAATCTCACTCCTGCTTCAGAGTTAATCTCACTCCTACTTCAAACTACTGGCAATGAATTGAGTTCACCTTGCATTACGTTGTGATAAAATGCACATTTTACCACAACTCCTGAACGGCAAACTCCAGAATATCTTAAACTACTAGTCATCAACTCGTTAATTTCTACAAAGATGCCTCCCCAAAAGTCATGAAACCCACCTCGGGATACGCGCAGGACTGCCCCACACTAAAACCATCTGTCACTCTGCTTTGTCCCTAATAACAGACGCGCAAAACTTCTCCATCGGTTCCCACTGATCGAGAACAGCTATTATGAAGGAAGTATATAAGAATACACAGGACACAAAACCCAGAGAGTAAACACCATTTACTTATTTACATGTTTACGTATACTTCATGCCGCACACAGGGCTTGAACTCATGACCCTGAGATGGAGAGTTGGAGGCTCTGCCGACTGGGCCAGCCGGGCGCCCTGACTTATCCAGAGCAGAACTAGAAGGCCGGAGGAACTGGGTCTGACCCCGCGGAGAAACTGGAAGATGCCTTTAAAAGGTGGTCTTTCATCCTCTGGACACATTCACAAGTTGACCAAGATCTCCTTCTCCAAAAAGAACGAAATCCCCAAAGCGCCGTAAGTGAACTCTGTTTAGTTGCGGAGAAACTGACTTTGTGATAAAACCGAACGTATGTCCCCCGTCGCAACGGGCACTACGGACCATCGGACCGCCTCAGAGATGGTCCTGCCCGCAGGTGCGTGCTCCGTGCCCGCAGGTGCGTGCTCCGTCTTGGCGTGGGCAGAGAAATAACTGGAAAAACCAACACGGCCCCAAAGCGGAGCGATCCGGGGAGCGTCGTCTTCGGGGCCAGGAGGCAGCCGGCCTCGCGCCTGCCCAGCGCCGCAAACAGGAGCCTGGCGGCCGGCAGGAGCGTCCACTGCGGACGGCCCACGGGCTCAGGGCAGGTGGACGCCCGGCCTGCCCGGCTGCTTACCGCGGCGCGCCCCACGGCGCCCCACAGCCCGCCACTGCTTTCTCTTGTGGGGGGGCGGGGCAGGGGGCTCAGTGGGTGAAGCCGCTGCCTTCAGCTGGGGTCATGGTCTCAGGGTCCTGGGATCGAGCCCCGCGTCGGGCTCTCTGCTGGGGGGAGCCTGCTTCCTCTCCACTTGTGACCTCCGTCAAAAAAACAGATATCGCCTTTAGAGGAAACTTGATTCGCTCACGCGTCAGAGCGGCCGAGGGCGCACAGGCAGGCGGGGCGGAGGGACCCGGCGGGGCGACCCCGCCCCGCATCTCGCCCTGCGCCGCGCGCGCACCGCACTCTAGACGGAGCCGCCGCGGCCGCCGACTCGGGGACCCGCCTGCGGCCCGTGCGCTCTGCGGACACCCACGGGCGCTCCGGGCGCTTCCTGAACGCGCCGGTCCTGCCGGCGAGAGACTGGCCGCGCGCCCGGTGCCGACGTTTCATTTACTTGAAACAGCGCGCGGGGCACGAGCGGGGCACGCGCGGGGCACGCGCGGGGCAGGGACAGAGGGGGAGGGGGAGGGGCAGCCGAGTCCCCCCGCCCCCGGCCGTCGGCCCGAGCGCGCTCCGAGCCTCCCCGGCAAACCGCGGCGCGCCCCGCACGCGCACGAGCGGACGGCCCGCGGGCTCGGCGGCCGGGACCCTGCAGCCCAGGGGGTGAGGGCGGCCCCACGCTCGGACACCGGCCCCTGCGGAGGACGCCGGCGCGCCACTCGGGCCCCGCACACTGCCCCAGGCAGCCCGTCCCCGGCCTCCCGCCCGTGCGGTCCACTAGCTGCGCGCGGCGCGCCCTGGCGGCCCACAGACCCTCCCCGAGCCCACCCGGACTGCCCAGCGGCGGCCCTCGACCGTCCGCGGGGCGCGCGCACGGCGGCCTGGGCGGGCCACGACGCTGAGCCCGCGCACGGCGCTCCCACCGCCTAAAGCTCGGCCAGCGCAGAGGCCCCGGGGTCGGGCCATCCGGCCCTGCTGCTGCGCATGCGCACCGCTCCCAGGTCGCGATTCTCAGCGCCGCTACTGAGCATGCGCACCGCTCCCCGATCGCGATTTCCCGGGCCGCTACTGAGCATGTGCAGGATGTCCCGGGCGCCCCGGACCACCCGGCGCCCCCTACTGAGCATGCGCACTGGTCCCAGGTCGCGATTTCCCGGCGCCGCAACTGAGCAGGTGCCCCGGGCGCAGCCCACCACCGGAGCCCCCCGTTACTGAGCATGAGCGTCCCTCTCCCTGCCACCCCCTGGCGCAGTCCCGGCCGCGGTGCCCACTCGCTGCACGCTGGGGTGCACGGAGCTCGGGACACCTCGCGGGGCCGCCCCCGCCCCCGCCTACCTTCCAGTAAAGCACCCCGAGCCGGCGCAGCTGCTCCAGGCCAACCGGGCGGCTGGGCTCGGCGCGGTGGGGCCGCCTCGGGTCGTCGGCGGACTCGTCCATGTACCAGGCCTGCACCATGGCGGAGCGGGGGCGCCGCGAGCACCCCCTGTGCGCCCTCCGGCCCCCGTCCCTGACCCCGGCCAACGGCTGCGCGAGGCGGTGGACGAAGCGCTGCCGCGCCGCGCGGGGAGGGCCCTTATCCCCGGGGGGCCGGGCGGGGCGGGGCGGGGCGGGGCGGCGGTGGGAGGGGCGGCGGCGGGGCGGCGGGGGCAGGGGTCACGGTGCGCGGAGCGAGCTGCTGCAACAACTTAGGCGGTGGGAAAGGGAAGTGAAATGCCACCAGAACCCAGGCAGCCCCGTGGGGAGCAGCGGGACTTGAAGTCAGGTCCTGTCCCCACCGAGGACCCTAGGGTCATGGCGGGGGGCGGGGGCCGCGTCCTCGCCAACCCCCAGCCTGCCCCGCCCTCTATTTGTAAACTGCCCGGCTCCCTGCCCCGGAGGACTGGATACGTTCTAGGGGAGAAAACGAGCTTGCCCTTCCCAGTCCCTGAATCGATCCTCTGTTGAGCGGATTAGAAAAGAAAAGGTTCATTTTCTCAAGGCAGTCAGCCGGGAAAGATCCAGTCATCTCACCATCGGGCACAGCCTCCAACAGGGAACCAGGTCACTCGAAGGCTGCGGGATTGAACCTACCCCCGGGACAGCACATTGCCAGAGTGAACAGCCCACTCCGAACCCTGGGAACCACTGCCCATGAGGCCCAGGCAGATTTTCTGTCCAGTCTGCTGCTGCCGTCCACATCTGGGGGGAGCCCACCTCTCCGCTCTTCCCGTGACCAGCTGCTGCTGTCCCCCAGGGACGCCTTCCACATCACTGCCCACTTCCACCTGCACTTCAGACAAGACTGCATGGTCTTACCTCTGATGGGGACCCCACCCACCCCAGTAAAGCTTCAGGGTCACCCCTCCCCGCAGACAGCTCTCACGAGGTAACCCAGGACCCCCGAGTTGACGCACAGTCACTTATTTCTGCTCTTGTCTGCCCTTCCTGAAACGCGTCCTTCTCACCTCCCTCTGATGAAGTTCTAGAACATAGATGAGGTTTGGTGGGGTGAGGTCTGGAGCCGATGACCAAGAAGAAATAGAAGAACAGCAGAAATTCCCATCTTTCAGACAGAGAAACCTGTCTGAAGAAGCCTACTGAGGCCATGCTCCCAGAAAAGTAAAGAAGGCCATTACCAAACCCGCCCTGACTCCTGGGTGGCGTCCCACGCAGCATCTGTCAGAGCTTCCTGTGTGTCAAAAGCGACCAGAGGCGTCCCTCAAGATCCTGCCCGCCCAGGAAGGCATTCCTGCCGTAAAAGGCCCTGGAGGGATGCCGGTGCCCTTTTCCCCATGGCATCGTAGGCTGCCGATGTGTGCCTGGTGAATGGACCAAAATACTGTGCCATACCATGCCACCCTCTGTCCTGAAGACTGCATACTGTTTTGCCATTTTTTTTTTTTAAGGATTTTATTTATTTATTTGCCAGAGAGCGAGAGCGAGCACAAGCAGACAGAGTGGAAGGCAGAATCAGAGGGAGAGGAAGAAGCAGGCTCCCTGCGGAGCAAGGAGCCTGATGTGGGACTCAATCCCAGGACGCTGGGATCATGACCTGAGCCGAAGGCAGCTGCTTAACCCACTGAGCCACCCAGGCGCCCCTGTTTTGCCATTTTAACCCAGGGAAATACTAGGAAGGTTTTACAAGGGGAAATTACCCGATTTTGTAGCTTTAAGTAGTCTGTAGAAGACACTGACAAGACACAGTAAAGACTGAAATCCATCACGGTCTACGCGACATTCCAACACATGTGGTCCTTACAGCCAACTTCCCTAGGAAATGGTCCCCAGGTTGTGTCTTAATTCAATCGGATACTGGTTTCGGCGGGCTCCCAGTGGAGGTCACCCAGCCAGAAGTGGCTAGACCAGGGATGTGGAGGGGATCACATTAGATCAATCAGGAGGAAACCTCACACGGGAGTCTTAAGATTGGCAGCTGTCCTGGTGACTTAGGTGGCTGTCCCGTGCCCAAGAGAGACAACTTTCTATAAGAACAGGAATAAAGAGAGGGCATCAAGTTTCTAAGTCTTATTACCATTCCGGCCAGGGTACTGACTTCCAGTCAAAAGGCAGACATTCTCCTCCCCGTAGAGTAGCCACGGGCTAGAGGACTACAGCCTGACAGTCAACATGCAAGTGTTCCAGTAAGACCGCACTCCTTGAAAAGCCCCTGAAGTGAGAGTAAGGGGAAGAGGAGAGAAAGTACTCACCAGTTTTGCACCAGAGCTCAGAGTCCAGATGTAAAGACTCAGCCCCACATTGGGCACCAAATGATGAAGTTCTAGAACATAGGTGAGGTTCGGTGGGGTGAGGTCTGGAGCCAATGACCAAGAAAGAATTCCTGCAACATCTCTGGTGCAAAATGGCGGTTTCTTAAAGCACGGGGACAGGAGCCGTGGGCAGGAGAGCTGCCGCCCCGCTATCCTGAGGAGTGGCTGACTATACACACAGGAGTTGGGTCGGTGAGGACAAAAGCAGGTGTTCAGAAGGGCTGTCACGGTAAAGAAGACTGTCAGGATACCGGAGGCCTGGTTATTGTCGAGCCAAGGCTGTTTTTCCCTCTAATAAGCACTAGCATGAAGACAGTTGGGAAGTTCCCGGAGGAATGTCACATTCCTCCTATCAAGCATCCTTGAAATGAGCTCTAGGTTTAGAAGAAATTTAACTTTATATTTCCTTTCATCTCAGTCTCCTTCAGTTTCGTGGAGGGGAAGGTGGTGTCAGGGCTTTAGGAACTGCGTTGTTTGTCTCTGGAAGTTGGGCTGTGGAGAAGACAGCTTCCTTGTTGTTAATCCGAGGGAACCTCCTGTCTTGCAGGATTGTGATCTCGGCAAGTTAACTATTTGTTTTCCTTCTAGGGCAGCCAGGGGTGTGTGAGGAATGTCACACATATGACCGAGGGGAGCGGGTGGACAGGGGTGCAAGGCGCCGGCTTTGCTTTGTCCCCAGCCAGCCTCCTGCTCCCTCATCACCCCCAATGCCCTCTTGGTTCCTCTCCTTGGCGTGACCACAGAGTTGTGGAGTGTCCTGTCCCCTCCCCACACACCCCCTACGTGACCTCGTGTCGTCCAGGATACGCAGGGACTTCCGCAGCCATCTCCAGCCTGGATCACTTTGAGACCCAACCTGGTGTTGGGTCTAACTCAGCATGGCCACATATGTGGTGAATTCGTGTGTCCAACCTAACTCCGCCGAAGCAGAACTCGACTCCCCACACGTCCAGATAGGTCTCCCCAGCCTTTCCCGACCCTGCCAACAGCGGCATCACCCACCCAGTGCCCGAATCCCAAAGTCTAGGGGTTTTCTGTTTCCTCTCCCTTACCCTCAACGTCCAGCCAAATCGAGCAACAGCACAAATGCACACACTTCACCCCCGCCCCGAGTGCCCTCTTCTCCGGACTGCGAACACTGACTCCGGCAGGGAACCCTGCTCCCACCTCTGCCCCACTGCAAGCCCTTCTCTGCACGGCATGGATTTAAAAGTACAAATGGGGCACCAGGGTGACTCTGTGTTGGGCAGTCGACTCCATCTCAGCTAGTCTCGATCTCAGGGTCGTGAGTTCAAGCCCTTCATTGGGCTCTATGGGGGTGTGGAGCCGACTTAAATTTTTTTAATAATAAAAAGTAAATAAAAATACAAACGGGATCTTGTTACTTGTCTGCTTAACCTCCTTGCTCGACTGCCGTGGCTCCTGACCACCTCTCCAGCCCGTCTGCCTCCTGCCTGCTCTCTGCCTTCCACACACTCAGCGTCTGAATCTGCCGCCGTCCTCTGCGCGCTTCTGTTCCTCTGCGCGCTTCGGTTCCTTCCCTGCACAGGCCTTCCCTGACCCCAGCCCTACACCTCTGGGAGGTCAGTGTGTGTTTTACTAGCCTTCCAAGGACCAGTGCCTCGCTCATCAGAGGCAGTAAAAGCAAGTTTGCTGAGTGACCGTGGAAAGGACGGGCAGAGAGCACGGCATGAGTTCTCACGTTACTGCAACTGCCCTCCTAACTCAGACCGGACCTCGTGCCCTAGGAAGTAATGGCACTTGTGCTGGGGAATCTCGCAAAGGCTTCATGCCTGCCCAGCCTTCCAAGCAATGTGGGCACAACTTACCACCCACACTTTAAAGACGAGACAACGGGGGCACACACAGCTCAAGGGACTGCTGGCGGTCCGGGGGCCAGGAAGGAGCAAGGCCGGGGTGCGAGGTGGGGACCCAGCCCCAAAGCCTGCAAACGCTACCACTACCACACAGTGCGGGAAGGAGCGAGGCTGCTCTCCTCCGGTCGGGAGCGGTGGTTGGAATGGGAACAGGGCAGGGTCTCCAGCGCCTGCTGGGGCCGCGCGCAGACAAGCACGCTTCACCATCTCGGGGGGCTCCATCTCACTCGGATGCTTTTTTTAACTATTGGGGAGGACAGAGGGAGCTGTGTTACGTTGTTTAAGGAAAAAAAAACAAAAACCCACATACTTTGGAAAAGCAAGACCATTGGGATGCCCTTGGAACTGCTACCCAGCGCAGCCCCTGTGGCCAGGAGCGGTTCAGGCAGGCAGACTCCGATCACAACGGCGCTCGCTTCATTCGTGTGGCCGTTGCCGGCCCACGGATTCCTCCTCTGAAGGGAAGTCCTTTGAAATTGAACTACTTCCAGAAGAATAGCCAGCAGCAGTCAAAAAATATGTTCTGTGACCAAAATTTATCACCCTCAGTAGGCAACTTGGGAAGAATCTGCTTAGGTGTTCTGAAAGACAGATGGTCTCCCTCGCTGCAGCCCTGGGCGCGGGCCGTCATCCATCCCGGCGCTATGCAGTGCTCCCGGCCCAGGGCCCCCCTGGCCAACAGGGCAGGGCAATGGCAGAGCAGAAGGCCAGGGGCCCCGAGACGCGGCAACATGAAGGATGTGGACGTGCTTCTGTACCGGCGGCAGACACCCTCTGTGAAGGCACCGAGTAGCTCTTTCTGGCTTTGCAGGCCAAGAGGCAAAGTCGAGAGAAATAGATCAGTCCTTTGGTAACAACCACTTTAAAGGGTAAAAGCCATTCTTAGTTCATAGAACATAAAAAACAGGCATCAGGCTGGAACCTGCCGACCCCGTTCTATCCCATTAATACTATTCACATCGCATCCGGCCACCAAGTATTTTATGCCCATGGCCTGCGGGGACAGCTCTGAACAGGTTTGGGATTGCGCGCTACTAACGAGCTATGGAGTGAGCCTACCATTAACTCGCCAGCGACGGCCGAAGACACGTGTCTCCCTGGCCAGGCGTGAGGCCCAGGGTGGGGCTTCACAGCAGGAGCCACTGTCAGCACCTCTGACAGGTTCCCTGGACACCAGTTCCTGGCCAGGGATGCGAAGAGACACCCGCATGGTCCCCGAGTTGCGCTGTAGGCAAAGAACCCTGAGCTTAGGACCCAAAACCTTGATTACCCTGGGCAGGAAGCACACCTGTCCTTGCTCCAGGGAGACACTACGTCTACCTCGCAAGGCCACCCATGAGACAGATCTCCCAGAGAGGAGCGCTGGGACCTCATCTGTGCATATGCAGAGATGTCGGAGACCCACGGAGAACTGTCTCCTGTTCCAGTTCTCCGGCGACTGCTTCCATGTCATTTGAATTTGGTGGATAGTCTTAGCAGTGTGGCCGACGAATCACAGCCCTGCATGTCGGAAGTGTGGGCGCGCTGCTCTTACTCTGCTCAGTTTCCCACACGGACTCAGGGGTCATTGGGATTGTGTCCTTTCTGGAGCACAATTGCTGGCAGAACTCGTGCGTTCAGTCCAAGATCCCCGTTTTCTTCCCCGCTATGGACCAGGAGTGGCTCTCCCGGTCCAGAAGATGCCCCTAGTCCTCTGCCCATAACACAGAAGCTCATTTCTCCAACCCAGCAGGAAAGGCTTTATTCCTTTGAATTTATTCTTCTAAGAAGACCTCACCTGATTAGTTCAGGCTCACCAAAGATAACCTCCACTTTGATTAGCTTAGAGTCCAGTGGTTTGGGGCCTTAATTACGGAGAAAGCCGGCAGCTGGCTTAGGGAGCACAGCCTCTTGTCCTCCCCCGCGTCGCGTGGGAACCTGGCTTTCTCCCTGCGCCAGGGCCGGGGCTCCACGGGGGCTGTGAGGCTCGGCCTGCCCCGGTGGCCACCCACATGGGTCCCAGGTGGACCTCGGGCTCCACAGAGATCCAAGGGGTGGACGTGTGGTTCTAACTGGGCCATCTGGAATCTTCCATGACACCGGATCTCCAGACAGCACATGCAAGAGCTCCTTTCTCTTGAATTCCAAGCAAGCACGGTTTTAGAGCTGCTGGCCGTGTTTCCTGTGCTTGCAGGAAGCCCGCTGCGGTAGACGAGCACTGAGCCAGGCGCAGAGGAAAGAACGGAGGCCGGGAAGGAGGGACGGAGGGAGCTGTAGCCAGTCTGGCCCAGTCCGGCCCAGCTTGAGGCAGCTCCGCCTAGCCTTCTCAACTCCCCGAGCTGGCGCATCTGTTTTGTTTGCTTAGCGAGCCGGACCCCGCAGCCCGCATCCCAGAGCACTGGAGATGGGAGCTTCCTTCTTAGAGCGCGAGGGCATGAGCGTGGAAAGGAGCTTTGGAATAGCACTAGGATGCTGTGCGCTAGGATGCTGGGGCCCCTGTGTGCGGAGCCCCAGGTGAGGGGGCAAAGCCGCCGAGGGCTGCCAGTGCGTGAGTCACCGTGGCTCAGTGCTGCCACGGGTCACTGCTCTGTACACACATGTGGTGACAAAAACGAGGCAATTTCCCTCAAGAATGTCCTGGGTGCTTTAACCCACTGAGCCACCCAGGCACTGGGTGGGGTCTGCCTTCAGCTCGGGTCACAACCCCAGGGTCCTGGGATCGAGCCCCACATTGGGCTCCCTGCGCAGTGGGGAGCCTGTTCCTCCCTCTGCTTGTGCGCCTGTTCTCTCTTTCACTGTTAAATAAAGAAAAGTATGTCTTAGATGAAGCCATAAAACTTAATTTTATTAAATCTTGACCTTCGAGCGTACACGTTCTTAATAATCTCTGTGACGGACTGAGCAGTACACGGAAAGCATTGCTGCTGTAAACCAGAGGGTGATGGTGGTGAAGAGGCCTGTAGGAGCGAGCGGCAAGCCCAGCTGGCCACCAGGTCACCGGGTCACGGGGCTGAGCCAGCGGGGTGTTTGGCAGACAGCCTCTAGAGAACGAACGACGTGAGGCCGCCTCGGCCGAGTCTGACTGTGCTCAGCGCCGGGGCAGAAGCCAGGCCTGCAGGCTTGGACTGGACACGGGAGCGCTGAACAAGCAGCCCTTACTGAGGACGCTGATACTGGCTGCGAGTTGCGAGCAGAACCCTCCCTTCCAGAAAAAAAAAAGTTTGTGATCGTTTTCTAAGGCTTACCTAGAAACGTCAGGAAGTGCTCTGCTTGATTAAAGGTGATCTTCTGCCTTTGTAAGGTTCATTTTACTGTCCTTTAACCCAATTCCAGTGAAACAGTGACATTCAGTCATTGTGCTTCTGTCTAAAGCACAGACTAAGGTAAATAAATAGAAGTAGAGAGGAACACTGGTTTTAACCATTTTCAGTCTCTGCTCAGGCACTGCCTCAGTAAGGACAATACGTAGACTGGCAGGAAGCATTTTGAGATTTCCACCACCCAGTGCATCCGATCCTTGAGAGCAGGTGGAGCCGTGCGTCTGACTGCTGGCTAAATTACTGACGGATGTAATGTAAACAGCGCTAAAACCGTGCTTGCTTGGAATTCAAGAGAAAGGAGCTCTTGTATGTGCTGTCTGGAGATCCGGTGTCATGGAAGATTCCAGATGGCCCAGTTAGAACCACACGTCCACCCCTTGGATCTCTGTGGAGCCCGAGGTCCACCTGGGACCCATGTGGGTGGCCACCGGGGCAGGCCGAGCCTCACAGCCCCCGTGGAGCCCCGGCCCTGGTGCAGGGAGAAAGCCAGGTTCCCCCGCATCGCACAAGAGGCTGTGCTCACTAAGCCAGCTGCCGGCTTTCTCCCACAGCGAGCGTGCGGGGCTCGGCACACGGCTCTCGGCGCGGGTCCTGGGCCTCGAGGCCGTCCTGGCTGCTGAAACCCCTCCCTGTGAGCCCACACACAGCTGATGTCTTCTAAATGGCAAGCCTGGAGGGCTTTCTGGAAACAGCGAATGTTAAGGGAGAAAGGGCGTCATCAGTAAGAGCAGGCATGCCGGCGCTGGAAGCAGCACAGGAGCGCCCGCACAGAAAGGACTGTCTCAGGCACACTGAAAGAAAAAGCTAAACATATGTTTGCTGAGAAACACAAGGGCCGTCTATAACTAAACGGAGGGTCAACACGAAGACCTCGGGAATGAAAACTGTGGGACCGTCCCACAGCCTCCAATTCAAGAAAACCAGGCAGGTTCCCTATCAGACTTGACTACAACGGACACTAATGAAACTATTCTTTCTGTACGTATATTTGAAAAATTGCAATGATATTTACAGAAAGTATGGTGTTTTGAATTAAGAAACAAGCCATTTGTGCATGAACTTTTCTTAACTGAAAAAAGGGAGTATGGGCCTGAATTTCTTTTCTTTTCTTTTTTTTTAAGATTTTATTTATTCATTTAACAGAGAGACACAGCGAGAGAGGGAACACAAGCATGGGGAATGGGAGAGGGAGAAGCAGGCTTCCCACAGGGCAGGGAGCTCGATGCGGGGCTCGATCCCCGGACCCTGGGATCATGCTGAGCCAAAGGCAGACACTTAACAATTGAGCCACCCAGGCACCCCTGGATCTGGATTTCTTAACCGGAAGAGCAGTGCTCAGACGTCACTGCTTGGAGGCCATAGTCAGCAAAACCTTGTTCACGCTAATTTTTCTTAATACGTCTTTGAAATAGGACAGAAGACATTCATAGGACTCTAGGCTCTCAAATGCAGGCTTATTTGCAGCCTTTCAATGAATCATCCCCCATCCCTGTGCTTCCAGGATGAAAATAAAACCGCGTGTTCATTCAGTGTGCGGACCCCTGCCTGGCTCATTCTCCAGTTGTCTCCCTATCCGGGATCGTACTGTCCCCCTGAACACTTGCTCAAAAGAACTCTTCCCCAAGTGTGTTGCACGTCACATACACAGAGAGAAATGATTAGCAAAAGGTGTTTTGAGGTCAAAAACTATAAGGAAACTGGAGTGCCTCAGTGGCTCAGTGGGTCAAACGTCCAACTCTTGATTTCAGCTCAGGTCAGGATGTCAGGGTCGTGAGATGGAGCCTGGTGTCAGGTCCCGCACAGGGCCTGGAGCCTGCTTCTGAGCCTCCCTCTCCCTCTGCCCACCCTCAACCACTTGCTTCCGTACCCTCTCTCTAAAATAAGTAAATAAATAAAACACTATTTAAAAAACTTTGAGGAAACCTCCTATGCCATCTCTCTTCTGGAGTGGTGAGGCTCAGAATGGAAGAAATGGTTTATGGGTCACAAAACTTCTCCCCATGGCGGGGTGCAGGCACTAATCCAAAGTGTCCCACCCAACTTTCTTTGGCAAACACTGTCAAAGGCGCAGTGAATCACCAAACAGTAATTAGCAGAGGTTTCCTGGGGATATGCCCAAAAGACCCTTTCCAAACTGGGAGCCCGTCACCAGAACAGGGACAGGGCTTAGGGGGTGAGGAGACAGCGACTTCCCGACTCACAGCGAGTGGTTATGATACTAGCATTTTACAGAATTGATTAGCGGTTACCTCATATCAACTTTTGGGAAACAGTATACGTTTCGCTTATGATTTCTGGGGGCATAAGAGAGAAATGACTCAGGTCAAGCTAGTCTTGCAAAACAAGCTAGATTAATCTTTGTTTGCATGACCCAACGGGTTTCGTCTGCTCGGGGAATGTTCAAAGCAGGTCTCTGTTTGCTTTTGACTTTAACCCCACCATGCTGGGGCCAGGGACAGAAACACGAGAACCCCAAGCATCTACCACAAGCGTCGGACTAAATCTTCTTAGTAACGAAACCCACGAGAATGTAGAAGTCATCGGTACTGATATCTGGACTCCAAGGAAAGCGAACCTCACTCTGCTGGAAAATAAACTCTGACCAACATAACAGACTCTCACAGACCAAACACGTGGCGGTGAGGAGCTCCTGACTCCGGCACATTGGAGCCATTAGACTCACACTGGGGCCAAGGGTCCGAAGTCACCCCTGGAGGAGTCAGCGGTGGGGGGAGGGGGGCTGGTCTCACCCTGGAGCCTGCCGAGGCCCCTCCCCCACCCCTCCCTCCACCCTGCTCCGTCCTCGACCTGCTGCCTCTGCCCTGCGCCCCGCCCGGCCTCCTGCACGCTCAGACCCTTCAGATCGATGCTTCACCGATTCGTCCAGCAAATATTTACCGGGTACCTGCTCTGCGCCAGGACTTGCTCCAGGCCCTGGTTAGGCAACAGGGAGCCAACAGGGACCAAATTCCCAGAACTTAAAGCCTCCTTCGGGAGACAGACGGAAAGGCCACAGCCGGCGCGTCAGAGGGTGGCGAGGGGTAGGCAGGAGCACCGAGCAGGGCACGAGGAGCAACAAGTGACGGCTGTGTGGGGGCGCAGTCGGGGGTGGGGGGACGGGGAAGCGGAGCGGCCCGAGTGCCCGAGCCCAGGAAGCTGGGACGCGGGTCGGAGTTGAGGGAAGGGTTCCGAGTGTCTGGAGGCAACACCTGCCAAGCGGAGTGAACAGGAAACATAGGGCAGAGGGCCTGGGTCCTGTGTCACAGGCGTGCGTCAGCGCGGGCGCCAGGAGGAGAGAAGGCTGCGGGGGGGTCATGGGGGCGGCGGTAGGGCCAGAGCGTGTAGCACTCGCCTTCGTCACAGAGGCTGGGGCCTGGGTCATGACAGGGGGTGTGTGTGTGTGCGCGCACGCGCTGGGAATGCCCAGATTCTGGATCCGTCTTGCATCGAGGCCCACCAGGTCAGATGCAGCAGTGACAGGAGGCACGGCGCGGGGCAGTGGGGCGCTCTGGGCGCAGCCCGAGCTCCCGGGGGGACGGAGCCGCGGCGTGCTGTGGTGGGGGAGCCCACGGGCTGCGCGGATTCGAGGTGAGGCTGTCACCGTGGGGCTGGGTTTGCAGATGTCTGAGAGGAGATGCTGCGGGATGTGGGTAGAGTCCACACTGGGGACACAACTGGCAGGAAGGTGCCCAAGTCTCACAGAAGCTGGAGCAAATGAGTGTGAGCTCAATCCGATGAGTGCAGCGGGAGGGTCTGGGGGTCGGGGTTCCGGGGTTCCAAGCCAGCAGCAGCTCCCTGCCGTGGTCGGGAGGAGACCCAGGACCCCGCGTTCTGCCGCTGCCTGGCTTCCTCCTGCCTCCTGTCCTGCCCTAGCCCTGGTTTTCAGTCTTTGTGGGCTCCAGGCTCTCCCCCCTGCTGGCCGCGAGCACCCCCCCCCCCGCCCCGGCCAGCAGGAGCTGCTCACGTGGCCACCTGTGGGAGAGTGGCCGACTGAGGGAGCAGCAGGGGCAGAAACCCAGGAACTCCACATCCACTCGGTCCTTAACGCTCAGTCTGTACCCGTTTATATTAAACACAGTGTGTTAGTTGCTAAAAATCAGGAAAGTAACTCGGGGCTTCCGCGATGCTCTCCATTCACATCCTTGATGTGTCCGAGAATGCTTCCATGGAAACCCAGAGCGAGACAACACCCAGCAGTCCCACAGACGAAGCACTTGGGTCCAAACACCCGAACACCAGGATGGTCCCGCCCCAGCAACACGCTCACTTGAGAAGACGGTACCGTGAGTCAGGGACGTCCGCGCGGCTCAGGCGGGTGAGGTCCTGCCTTTGGCGCAGGTCGTTCCTCAGAGGCCCACGTCGGGCTCCCTGCTCGGCGGGGAGTCTGCTGCTCCCCCGGCTTGTGCTCTCTCTCACAAATAAACAAAATCTTGAAAGAAAAAAAGAAGAGAGAGAGAGTACACATAAGTCGAGACACGCTAGTTATCGAGCCTCACGCAACCGCCACTGCAGACTACCGGGGGGTGCGCCCGCGGGGCCCCGTGCGGGGTGGGTGTGCTGCCGCCAGCCAGTCTCCGCGAGGGCTAGCCTCCTGCCAGGGCTGTCACCCAAGCACCCCCTCTCAAGAGGGTGAGTCATCAAAGGGACTCGTGTGGTCTGAGGTCGAGTGTGAGCCACCCACGGTGGGCATCTGGGCGGTTTCCCTTGGAGTCTTAAGCCACCCGGGGGCAACTGTGAGTCCCCTGCAGCACGCCGGGGTGCCTCGTGCGCACCTCCAGGGGGCTCGGGTTAACCGGGCTTACTTGGGTAAGGGGGTTCCCCTGCGGCCGAGCAGCATGGGGGAGGCAAGGAAGGTTCCCTGGGTGTGGAAGAGTGGAAAGAGCGTTCCAGAAGCCGAGGGGAGGCCGAAGTCAGACTCAGAGAGGGTGGGGGAAGCAGAGGCTGGAGGTGAGGGAGAGGACAGGAGCCCTGGGGCCACGGAGCTTCCAACAATCTAGATCGTCTCTACTGTTCTTTGTGTAGCGCAAGCACAGAAAAACCCCACAGTGCATTTCTGGACAGTGGGGACACGCCACAGACAAGCACGAGACGGCACTGTAGCTTTTATAAGGGGGAGACGCGCACGTACTCGAGAACGTTTTCGCTCCGATGCATCCCGGTACCGTTCGTCACCCGCATGCGGGACGTGCAGCAAGTGCCGCACGAGGCAGCTGGACATGGGGCTGTAACAAGGGACGTAAGGACAGGGAGGAAGAAACGAAATGTTATCCTTGGCAGGTGACAGGATCGTAAAACCCAGAGAAAAGAATGGGAGCAGTTTTAGACCAGGAAGAGCCCCTACGTTGGTATCACAGAATCCACGTCAGGAAAGACGGAGGCTCTTCCATGTACAAACAAGGATCTGTCTTAGCAACAGCTTGAAATGTAAGCACACTAACTTGGAAGAAACAGCAATTTTGAAGACGTCACAGAAACACTGGTTTTCTTTGTTCCCGTTTATTCATTTAAGACATTCTGTTTGCAGCCTTTCCCCCCAGCTTTCCTGAGGCATAACTGACAGATACAACTCTGTGTATGGAAATGTATGTGATGCTTCAAACGACTTCATGACTTTAGCACAGTTTTAAGTTCACAGCCAGGTTAGGAGGAAGGTACAGAGATTCCCCGAGCCCCCCCCCCCCACACTCCCCCACCAGAGTGCAGATGTGTGACAGATGCAGATGTGCAGATGCAGAGTGCAGATGCAGCTCCTGAACTGAAGCACCGTCAAGACCCGGAGTCCAGAGCTGACCTTGGGTTCACTCTTGCTGTCGTGCTTGCCCTGGATCTGGGCCAACGGTAACGAGGTGCATCATCTCTAGGGCATGACGAAGACTATTTCCACGGCCCTAAACCCCGTGTGCCCTGCCTATTCATCCCTCCCTCCAGCACACCCCAACCTCCCGCAACCACTCTTCTTTTAACTGTCTCCGTAGGTTGGCCTTTTCCAGAATGTCACATGGCTGTGATCCGCCAGTACGTGGCCTTTTCAGACGGGCATCTCCTACTTGGTAATGTGCACTTAAGACAGTCCGTGCCTTCCCGGCCCGAAGGCTCACTGCTTTCCAGGAAACCTGGATGCCGCACGGTTGACGCGGTCACTTGGCTTCCACCAGGCTTTGGCAACTGCAATCAAAGCTGCTACAAACCTGTGTGTGCAGGGTTTTGCGTGGACCTGAGTTTTCAGCTCCTTCGGCTCCACACCGAGTGTGGCTGCTGATCGTGTGGTGAGAGCATGTTCGGTTTGCAGGGAACCGCCCAACCGTCTTCCAAAGACATGGCTTCGGGAGACATGGCTGCACCATGCTGCACCCAGCAGCGGCGAGCGTTCACGCCCTCGGCGTCCTCGCCGCCATCCGGTGTAGCGAGCGTTCTGGGTTGTGGCCTCTCTCACAGGTGTGCAGGGCTGTCTCCCTGCGGTTTTAATCCGCGTGTCCCCACCGGCGTGTGACGGACCGCGTCTTTCCCGGAGCTCACTCGCCATCTTCGGTGAAGCGTCTGTGAACGTCACTGGTCTACTTTCTCATCGGTCGTTGTTTCCTTATCCTGGAGTTGTAACAGTCCTTTGTGTATTTTGGGTAATAGTCCTTTCTCGGGTGCATCTTTCGCAAATACTCCCCCCTACCCCCCAGCCTGTGGGTTGTCGTCTCATTCTCTCCACGTCTGTCACAGACGTTTTTTATTTTAACAAAGTCCAGCTCATCAGTCCCTTCCTGGATCACGTCTTTGGCATCGGAGCTAAGAAGGCACCGCCATGCCCAAGGGCATCTAGGCTTTCTGCAGTGTTCTCTTCTAGGAAGTTTTAGGGTTTTGCATTTTACATTTAGGTCTATGATCCATTTTGAATTAATTTTTGTGAATGGCATCAGGTCTGGATCTAGATTCATTCTTCGGCACGTGGATGCGCAGTTTTCTAGCAACATTCGTTGAAGAGACTATCTTCACCCCATTATAATGCCTTTGCTCTTTCGTCAAGGATCAGGTGACCATACTTCTACTTTTGGCTAATTGATGATTTGTGTATACATTGTTAAAATGATTATTGTGATTGAGTTAATTAACACAGCCACAGTCTCACAGGAAACGTTTTATTTGTATGTGCATATGATGCTTAAGATTTACTCTTAGCAAGCTTCCAGGATACAATCCAGTATTACCAACTATAGTCACCATACTGTACACCTGTTTCCTTCCCTGGAGTACTTTTAAAAAGGCTTAAAGAAATTCATGGGAAGCCAAATACACAAGTGACCAACAGATTTATGAAAAGACGATGCCCAACCTCTCCAGAAATCTCAAATGTAACTCAGAGCAAGGAGTCTGGTAAAGGCCTTGGCAAAGAGAAAAAAGGAGTATTTCAAAAGAAGGTTTGGGGAGACTTAATATTAGCAAGGGTACATCCTTACAGATATTCTTTTGGAAAAATGCATACTTGTGTCAAGTTTTCTGAAAGAAACTTGGGATGCACACACACACCGTACATTTAACCTGGAGTTGCCTCTCTCTCTCTGGGGATCGCAGAACAAAGGAAGAAGCCTTCCCCTACGGTAGATGACAGGACAACTGGTCCTCCCATGACATCTTTCTAGACAAACTGTTCTCCTGCCCTCACTGCAGAGCATAAGGAGACCCTCATCTCCAGGTCTCAGTGTGCACTTAAGGGACAAGTACCAAGGGGGTTAGTACGGAGGGAGACATCACGTCCCCCAACCACAAGCTCTTCCATGATGTCGCTTACGGAGAGGTCCTAGCTGAAGCCTAAGCAAATTCACTATGACCAGTAGTGACAGACAGACAGACGCCCTCCTGAGGGAGGGTCAGCCACACAGCCCAGGGCAAGACAAGGGTTATGCGGAATCACGACACTGTGGTGGCCAAGGAGCCACAACAGAATGATTCAAGAATCTTTCTCAGAGCCCTTTTAAAAAAACCGTAAAGGGGGTACCTGGGTGGCTCAGTGTTAAGCATCTGCCTTTGGCTTAGGTCGTGATCTCAGGGTCCCATATCAGGACCTCTGCTTGGTGGGGAGTCTGCTTCTCCCTCTCCTCCCACTCATGCTCTCTCTATCTCGGTCTCTCTCTCAAATAAATAAAATCTTTAAAAAGAAAAAAAAAGTAAAACCATAAAGGATGTGCTTCTTTGGGTATTATGGGCAGAGGAGCCACATAATCTTAAATCCGTTAATTCCAATTTCTCCTTTTACATTTGATTCTCTTGCCACCCAATAATCACCAAGGAGTTCCCCACCACATTTTAACAAACACCCAAAAACGAAGCCACGGGAACCCCCGCTGCGGGAAGTCACAAGGGCCCGCATCGGGGAGGCCCTGGAGGAAGCCTGCGGCTCTGGCTCCCACGGGACGGCGGGCTTGCTCGGCTGGGAGCGAGCTTTCTGAGTAAGAAACCCATTTCCAGACCAGCTGAAACTCCTGCAGTCTTCTGCCTCCCCAAGTTCCGCCATCCCCCAGACGAGTCTTCAGATCTGGTGAACTTCCTCCACAAAGAACCACCATGCCGTTAATAACGAGGTGGTGATTAGAGAGGAGATTTTTAGCCTGTGTAAACATTTAAGAAAGCCCCTGAGAATTTTTTTTTTTTTTTTTTTTTTTTGAGAGAGCGAGCGAGCGAGCGCACGTGCATGCCAGCCAGGGGAAGGGGTAGAGGAGAGAGAGAGAGAAAATCTTAAATCTTAAGCAGGCTCCGTGCCCAGCACAGAGACTGACATGGGGCTCGATCTCACAACCCTGAAATTATGACCTAAGCTGAAATCAAGAGTTGCACACTTCACCAACTGAGCCACCCAGGCGCCCTGAGAATTCTAAGAATTGAACAAGATTACTTACAGTTGTAGAACACACCAGAGCCAAGAAAGGTCACCAGACCCTTTGTGAAAAGTGCAGCCACTCAGGGCCTGGCCTGCAGAGCCTTCCCCTGCACTAGGGTGCTAGATCTTGCCTGACAGGGAGGTACCACAGCCCCTTAAGGGTGTGTCTTAAGAGATGGACCCTTGGGCCCTCCGCACAGCTGGGCAGGGACCCTGAACCCCAATGGCTCTGTGCAGAGATTGGGGGAGGGATCGGGCAGACCTGCACACAGGGCCCGTCCCAGACGGCGTCCCAAGGGCACAGGCGGCCTCTCAGCAGCTGGCCCAGCACACACGGTGCCCTCAGGATCCGTCCCTGAGCTGCTGGTCACAAGGGGACTGGGTGGGCCTGGGCAGCCCTGGGAGTGATATCGTCTGAGGTTCTGGCGGCTGCACTGTGGGTGGGAGACGGCAGACCCGCCAGGAGCTCCTGCTCGCAGATGGTGTGCCCACAGCAGGGCTCGGACGTGGGAATGAGGTGCTCAAACTGTCCTGAAAGCCTCTGACAACAGAATGAAGGCGGCATGGGACTGTCACTGCTGTCACTGCTCACAGCAGACGGGTCCCCAGGTCTGGTCCTCCCAGCCTGACCACAGTCACCTTGGTCAGCCTCAAGACAGGGGTTTCGTGGGCTGGTCAGGTATTTAAAGCGAAAAGTGGGGACACCAGCAGAGGCCCAGACACCAGAAAGTCTGTAGCTGCTCATCAGTCCCCATCTTTGAAAACCGAAAACAAGGACTTGCTGGAGGGAACTCACTTCACTGCTCTCTGCCTCTTAGTTCTCTGACTGTCGGAATAACTTTAAGAAGATCCATCAACGAACCAGGGCTGGTCACACAGAAGGAAGTCAGGATTCCTAACTCTAAATAGACCTTTTTCTGGTTTAAAAAGAAAATCACGACCAAATATAGGAGTAATAATTTCATTTCTCTATCATTCTGCATCTTTATTTTCATTTTTGTTCTTCTGCGCTTCAGCAAAACAATGGGGATGCCATGCACTCAATTCCATTCAGGAAAACCTGTCACCTAACAAAGCAAAGTTGTCTCACTGACACAGTCACAGAGCGGAGTCTCGGAAGAATCACACACACGGCCTCCGTGGCGGGGTCGTGCTGCCCGCGTGGCGAGCGGCGAGGACAGCCAGCACCCAAGGGGCAGAGGCCCAGACCCCAACTTCATTTCCTCCCCCAAAAAGAGGAGACTGGGCTGCACCAGGCATCCTTCACTGGGGCCCCAGCTCGGAGCCATTCACAGCGCCACCCAGGCGGGGGGCGGGGGCTCATAGATTTCTCTCAATCCAGAGGCCAGAAGACCAAGATGGTGTCAGCCGACTGGGTTTCTGGCTTCACTCTGTCCTCACGTGGCCTCTCCTGTTGTCGGCGGCAAGAGCAGGGAGGGAGTGAGCTCATTTGACTTAATTACTTCCTAGAGGCCCCATCTCCAAACACAGCCGCGCCGTGGGTAGGGCGTCAACACGGGAACTCGGGGCCACAGTCATTCAGCCCGTCACAGCTCGGACTCAGGTGCTGGCCTCTGGGTCTTCAAGTGTGACGTTAAAGCACCTTGTGTACCCCACAAGAGGCACTGTGCCTGTTCTGGGTGCCCCAGTACCAAGGATGCGGGGGCCCGAGGAGCCCGTGGGACCCGAGGATGCGGATGTGAAGGCAGAGGCTGGATGTCAAAACCACAGCGAGCCCTGCCCCACTGCTCCAGGCTTTCCGCCCGCGGTGGTCCTGCGGGTGGGCGCGCCGTCCCCTCCGTCTTCCAGGAAAACACAGCTCTAAAATCGCTCCTGGGCGCCTGGGGGGCTCAGTGGGTTAAGCCGCTGCCTTCGGCTCAGGTCATGATCCCAGGGTCCTGGGATCGAGTCCCACGTCGGGCTCTCTGCTCAGCGGGGAGCCTGCTTCCCTCTCTCTCTCTCTGCCTGCCTCTCCATCTACTTGTGATTTTTCTCCGTCAAATAAATAAATAAAATCTTTAAAAAAAAATAAAAAAATAAAATCGCTCCTGTATTTGAGCATTTATTCCGACATGACTCAAAATCAAGAGGACGGGCAGGGGCTCACACGCGGAGCACGGGCAGGGGCTCACACGCGGAGCACGGGCAGGGGCGCACACGCGGAGCACGGGCAGGGGCGCACACGCGGAGCACGGGCAGGG